>NW_028225179.1:47353258-47380064 GCF_052327205.1 Somniosus microcephalus
GAGTCCACCATCCACAATCTGAGAAAGACCGTAGAGGAACAAATAAATAAGATCCAAGAACTCCATACCCAACTAAACAAAATGACGGAGGCCGTAGAAAGGCTCAGCAGGCAACACAAACCTCTTAAGGTCCAAAAAACAACACACACAAGGACACAGAACCCGTCGGATGCCACCACCACACGAGGACACACCGAAAGCCACAAACCCCGCTCCTGCCACACAGCTCACCACAGAAACCCAGCCAACAACCAGCCCTCAGTCGAGTCCTGCCCAGACTACCGCTACCCAGTCCTCACACACAGGGACGCAGAACCCGTCAGATGCCCCCCCACACGAGGACACACCGAAAGCCTCAAACCCCCGCTCCTGCCACACAACATATCCCAGAAACCCAGCCAACAACCAGCCATCAGTCGAGTCCTGCCCAGACTACTGCTACCCAGTCTGAAAAACCAGCCCCTCAGGCAGTCCTGCTGACCGACTCCAACGGAAAGTTTCTGGACCCCCAGAGGCTGTTCCCAGGTCATCAAGTCCTGAAAAAATGGTGCAGCAACACAGAACATGCAATGAAGATCCTGAACAAAGAATCCCTTGGAAGCCCCAAATGGCTTGTGATCCACACAGGCACAAACGACCTACGCACCCTACGGGAAGGCACTGCTAGGGCGGTGAGCAGGATGGCGGAAAAGGCCAGCAAGGAATTCCCCGAGGCGCGGATCGTGATCTCCACACTACTGCCCAGAAAGGACACCCCAGCCTATATAATCCACAACACCAACAGGGAGATCGACACGAGATGTTCTGTCTTCCCCAACGTCTACCTGGCCCATCATCCAAACATCAACACAAGGGACCTCTATGACGAAATACATCTACTCAAACAGCGGATGTGGGTCTTTGCAAAAAACCTCATAAACACTGCCAAAAGACGCAGCCCTCCACCCCCTCTACCATTGGGAGCCGTAACCCAAACAGGACCACCAATGTCCCCCCACCCCCCTTTACAAAACCAACAACAGAACCCAAGACCCCCCTCTAGACCACAGACTGTAGACCAAGAACTGAGAAAGATCATGACGATGCTGAACAGCCTGATAGAAAGCCGGAGAAATTATTAATATTGTTATTTATCATTATCATTATTGTTATCTTATCAGTATTATTACTACTATTAGATAGATATATGTGCATGCCTCATGAAATTTATACTAAATCATCATTTAGCATTATAGAAAATAGTGTTTCCACACTCATCCCACAAAATAGGTCCATTTTATTTCGTTTTATTGAACTATATAAATGCGTTCTTTCCACATAAGCTGCTGGAATATCCAGGGCCTCCGCTCCTCAACTTTTGGGATGAAGAGTACAGACCCTGAATTCCTAAAAGCTATAAAAGACATTGATATAATTGTGTTAACAGAAACATGGTGCCAAAAGGACATGCCGACCCACTGTCCCCCAATGTACCATGAAATTATTGTGCCTTCAGTAAAGAACATTAAGACACGCAAGGGCAGAACCTCCGGGGGAATCCTGGTGTGGTATAAAGGAGAACTGAACAAACACATCTCACCGATAAAACAGGGAAAATCACACGTATGGCTAAAATTAGATAAAAATATAGGAATAGAAAAAAACGATGTTTACTTATGTGCGATCTACATACCTCCAATAGAATCGCCATATTTTGAAGAGGAGATATTTGACACTCTCCACATGGAAATCAGCCATTTCCAGGCCCAAGGAAAGGTGCTACTATGTGGGGGACCTAAATGCAAGGACAGGATGTGAACCTGACTTCATAGACCCACAGGGCAACAACCATGTGTTTGGCCAGACCCCTCTATATGTCACACCAGCCATCGCAAACCGAAACAACCTCGATTGTGAAATAAATAAAAGCGGTAGGGAGGTAGTGCAACTCTGCCGAGCCTTAGGCCTGTACATAGTTAACGGTAGGTTCAGAGGGGACTCCTTAGGGAGACTCACATATTCCTCAACTCTTGGGTCTAGTGTGGTGGATTATACAATCACTGACCTGGACCCCTGCGATATCAACGCATTCACTGTCAGGCAGCAATCCCCCCTCTCAGACCATAACCAAATAAATGTGTACCTTAAACTTTCTGCCCAAACTACAGACACAAAAAAGGAACCCAGTAAGCTACATAAAATAAACCAGACATACAGATGGGCCCCAGACAGTGGAGATAAATTCATCACAGCACTAAATTCACCTGATCTCACAAGTAAAATTTCAAAATTTAAAGAAAATCTATATGAGATCACCAGAGATGGGGGTAAACATGGCCATAGAGGATATAAATATGATCTTTCATGAGGCAGCTGTAAAAGCCGACCTCGTGAAACAGAAGAGGAAGAGTCACAAAAGACAAAATAAAAATAAGAAATGGTTTGACCACGAATGCAAAAATGCCAGAAAAGACCTGAGAAAAATATCAAACCAAAAGCATCGCCAACCAAACAATCCGGACCTACGTACTAGATACAATGAAACCCTCAAAAGATATAAACACACCATTAGGAACAAAACACAAAACTATACCCACAAAATACTAGAAGAAATTGAAAACTCCACCAACCCAAAACAATTCTGGGAAATGTGGAATAACCTGAGTACAACACAATTGCAAGCATTACCAATCCAAGATGGCGACATCTGGAGAACACATTTTGAAAACCTCTACAAAGACATCCCAATAAACGAAACAAACCCAAGTCAACATCAGGTCACAGAAAAACTCCACACATTAGAAGCAACAATCAAAGACAACCAAAACCCTCTAGACTCCCCAATCACATGGAAAGAAATGGCCACAAAAACAAAATCTCTCCACCTAAAGAAAGCCTGTGGCCCAGACAACATCAAAAATGAAATGCTCAAGTTCAGCAATATGGAGATGCAGGGTGCGGTACTCAAATTATTCAACATCATATTACGTTCAGGCTGTTTTCCCGATATCTGGTGCCAAGGACTATCTCCCCCATATATAAAAGCGGAAACAAATCAGACCCAAATAACTACCGCGGCATCTGTGTCAACAGTTGTCTAGGGAAGTTATTCTGCAGTATTCTAAATAGTAGATTACTTGATTTTCTTAACAAACATAATATCCTCAGAAAAAACCAAATAGGCTTTCTTCAAAACACCGCACCGCCGACCATATCTATACCCTTCACACCCTCATTGAAAAACATATACACCAAACAAAAAATGGGAAAATATTCGCCTGTTTCATCGACTTCAAGAAAGCCTTTGACTCTATATGGCACGAAGGGCTCTATTATAAACTTCTTCAATGTGGAATAGGGGGCAAAGTCTATGACCTTATTAAATCAATGTATCTGAAAAACAAATGCGGGGTCAAAATTGGAGACAAACGCACCGATTTCTTCACCCAGAGAAGAGGCGTCCGGCAGGGCTGCAATTTGAGCCCGACCCTGTTCAACATATACATAAATGAATTAGCAGACATGCTGGAGCAAAGCGAGTCACCAGGTCTCCGTCTCCTAGATGGAGAAGTGAAATCGCTGTTCTATGCGGACGACCTGGTTCTGCTGTCTCCCACAGAACAGGGATTACAGCAACAACTAGACCTACTCGACAAATACTGCCAAAATTGGGCTCTAACAGTAAATCTAAAGAAAACCAACATCATGATTTTTCAAAAAAGGCCCAGATGTCAGGAAAACAAATACCAGTTTACCCTCAGTGATATCACTATAGGACACACTATGAGCTACACCTACCTTGGTCTAACTATTACAGCATCAGGGAGCTTCAGCATAGCAGTGAATGCACTAAAAGAAAAAGCCCGAAGAGCCCTATATGCAATAAAAAGAAAATTCTACAACATCCAAATCCCAATCAAAATCTGGCTCAAAATATTTGACAGCATAATCCTGCCCATTGCACTGTACGGTAGTGAAGTATGGGGCCCGCTAAATCACCAAAGCTACACTAAATGGGAAAAACATACAATAGAAGCCCTACATGCAGAATTCTGCCGAAGCATCCTTCGCACCCAAAGGAAAACGCCAACAAATGCATGCAGAGCCGAACTAGGCAGATACCCACTGATAATAAACATCCAAAAACGAGCACTAAACTTCCTAAATCACCTCAAATCTAGCTCCCCAGACACCCTTCATTTCAAAGCCTTTCAGACCCAAGAGCTAAACCCAGAAAAGAGTCCCCTGAGTCAGCTGCTACGGAAACTAAGTACTCAGCCGGACCCTGACCAGCCCCAGACCAACACAGCCGCCCAAACACCAATCCGAGTGAACCAAATCATTAAAAAATGCAAAGAAACCTACCTGGAACATTGGAACAAAATAACCGAAAGCCAAAGCAGATTAGAATGTTACCGGGCCCTAAAAAGAGAATATAAACTGGCAGACTACCTCACGACCATCAGAGACACAAAACAGAGACAGACCCTCACCAGGTACAGACTAAGCGACCACCAACTGGAAATTGAAAAAGGCAGATACAAGAAATCCTGGCAGCCTAGAGAGAATAGAATATGCGATCAATGTCTGGCTGGCGAGGTTGAAACAGAAATGCATTTCCTCCTAAAATGCGAAAAATTCAACACATCAAGAAACATATTATTCAACAAGCTAAGCCAAACAACCCCAGATTTCAAGGAATTGGATGATCTGTCAAAATTGAGATTAGTCCTAGGAGAAGGAGACAGACCATACCTTGGGGCCAAATATGTAACAACATGTCACAACCTGAGGACTGTTTAAAATTAAGACTGTTTAAAATTAATATTGAACGTACCAAATGAAGTACAAAGACTGTTTAAAATTAATATTGTTTAAAAGTAATATTGTATGTACCCAACAAATGTCAAATCGATTGACACCTACAGAATGTTGGAAAACTGTACCTTTTTGCTATGTAAGCTTTGGCAATATGGTTCTCTGTAAACTTTCATGCCAATAAAGCATTTTAATTGGAATTGGAATTGGAATTGGACTGGGGGAGAGAGAGAGAGACTGGGGGAGAGAGAGAGAGACTGGGGGAGAGAGAGAGAGACTGGGAGAGAGTGAGAGAGACTGGGGGAGAGAGAGTGAAACTGGGGGAGAGAGAGAGACTGGGGGAGAGAGAGAGAGACTGGGGGAGAGAGAGAGAGACGGGGGAGAGAGAGAGAGACTGGGGAGAGAGAGAGACTGGGGGAGAGAGAGAGAGACTGGGGGAGAGAGAGAGAGAGTGTGGGAGAGAGAGAGAGAGAGGGGGAGAGAGAGAGAGAGTGGGGGAGAGAGAGTGAGACTGGGGGAGAGAGAGAGACTGGGGGAGAGAGAGAGAGACTGGGGAGAGAGAGAGAGAGTGGGGAGATGAGAGAGAGAGTGGGGAGAGAGAGAGAGAGAGAGTGGGGGAGAGAGAGAGAGACTGGGGGAGAGAGACAGAGAGACTGGGGAGAGAGAGAGAGAGACTGGGGGAGAGAGAGAGACTGGGGGAGAACACCAACAAGGCTGACATCGTAATACTCAATAGACTCAAATGGGAAATACCTATGGGAGAAAAGGCTCTTCCCTAGACGTAAAGTAGAAAAGCTCTGGTGCCCAACAACAGACAGAGCCCTAGAATGGCTGACCAAAACCCAATTAGGCGCCCCCCAACACATAATAATACACACCGGCACAAATGACCTAAGGGCCCAGCAGAAAAGGGTAGCAACATCGCTCGGATCAGTGATCGAGAAGGCAAGCGACACCTTCCCAAACACTAGAATCACGGTTTCTACACTATTGCCGAGGAGAAACTTCAACAACAAAATAATCCACGAGATAAATGCAAGCATAGCAAGAGATTGTGAATTAAAACATAACGTGCACCTGGCCCAACACCCCACCCTCGATGTGGAATGTCTTTACGACCAAGTCCATATCCACAGGAACCGAATGTCGGTCTTTGTGAAGGACCTGAAGGACATCGCTTTTAACCGGGTCCACACCCAGATCCCAAAAGGACCCCCCCCCCCGATCAACAAAGATCAACGGGATACAGACCAGGACTACTACAGAGACCACCACCACACCAACCGGGACCAGGGAGGATCCCCACGCACAACAACAATGTCGGACCTGCACCACTCATGTCCTACAGGGGAACAGGACCACCCCCAGCCAGGCAGGGGGAGAGGTGCTCAGAGCGTACGCAATACCACAGGCAGAGACAATCCATTAAGAGACATAATGCAGGCGATCAGCAGCATCCACTCCCGCCTTATGGATCAGAAAAAATAAGGACTTGTTAGAAAAAGTTGTAACCAATTATCCTCAGCATTTATAGACAATTGAAATGTTCTTTTTTCCCCATTTAGACACGACAAACACATATCACTATTTATCATATTTTAACCCATCACAGTAAAAGATCAATTTTAGCATGAAATCCTTATATATCTCAACCTGGAATATCCAAGGTCTACGCTCTTCTATGCTTGGCATGAAGAGTGGGACCCCAGAGTTCCTAGATGAGATTAAAGATCTAGATATTATCTTTTTACAGGAAACCTGGTGTAGAGGAGAAGGGCACACTGGCTGTCCCATTGGGTACACAGAGCTGGTGGTCCCCTCCAATAAATTGCCAGGAGTAACCCAGGGCAGAGAATCTGGAGGCCTACTGATTTGGATTAAAGCAGAGCTTAGGAATTACATTAAATTTATAAAAAAGGGTGAAAACCACTTATGGCTCAAAATTAAGAGGGGCATCATCTCTAGCATGAAAGATGTTTTCATTTGCACACTCTATATCCCCCCGACAGAATCCCCGTACTTCAAAGAGGACACCTTCTCCAACATAGAGAGGGAGATTATCCAATTCCAGGCCCAGGGAAATGTGTTGATATGTGGGGACCTCAACTCAAGAACGGGCAAAGAACCAGACTTCACCAATAATCATGGGAATAATTACATATTTGGGAATAACCACTTTGATCTCCCTTCCCATCCACACAGGCATAACTGTGACAAACAGACAAATGCTAACGGAAAACAGCTCCTGCAGCTCTGTCGAAGCCTGGGTCTGTACATTGTCAATGGTACGTTATTGGGAGATGTCCTAAGAAGATCCACCTATTGCTCACCTCTTGGCTTCAGCACCGTAGACTATATGATTACGGATCTAGACCCATCCTCTTTCAGAACATTCACAGTCAAACCACAAACAACACTGTCAGATCACAGTCAAATTACTGCATATCTTGAAAGAACAGAAACAACCAACACAGAAACACAACCCAGTAAACTGTACAACATTAAAAAATCTTACAGATGGGCCAAAAACAGCACGGAAAAATACCAGAAAGCAATTAGCAATCAAACAACTCAAGCTCTCTTGGACACCTTTCTGGAAAATACATACACACACAATAAAGAAGGCGTAAACCAGGCAGTGAATAACCTAAATAATATTTTTGATAATTTGGCATCAATGTCAAACCTGAAAGTTCGCAAGAACAAACCCAAAACAAAAAACTACGAAAAATGGTTTGACTCCGATTGCCAGAACATGAGGAAAAAACTCAGAAAAATATCAAACCAAAAACACAGACAACCAGAAAATGAGGAATTACGCCTTACTTATTGTCAGGCACTAACACAATACAAAAACACACTCAGAACCAAGAAAGAGCAGTATATTAAGAATACACTCATCTCCATTGAGGAATCCATTGATTCCAATTGTTTCTGGGACAACTGGAATACATTACACAAAAAACAACACGACGAATTGGCCATTCAAAACGGAGACACATGGGAAAACCATTTTGAAAAATTATGCCAGAAAAACACACTAAGCCCAGAGCAATACCAAATATGCGAAAAACTGGCAAAGGTAGAATTTGCCATAAAAGATAACCAAAACCCGATAGACCCCATAATATCTGAAAAAGAGCTAATTGAAAAACTCAAGGACCTGCGACCAGGAAAAGCTTGCGGTGCAGACGGCATCCTAAGCGAGATGATTAAACACACGGACGATAAAATGAAATTGGCTATACTGAAACTCTTCAACTTGGTTCTGAGTGTCGGTTACTTCCCTGATATCTGGAGCAAAGGACTCATAACGCCCATATACAAAAGTGGGGACAAAGTTGACCCAAATAACTATCGAGGCATCTGTGTAAACAGTAACCTGGGGAAGGTTTTCTGTAGTATCATAAACAAAAGACTTATAAACTTCCTTGAGGAGCACAATGTCTTGAGTAAAAGCCAAATTGGATTCCTACCAAACAATAGAACATCAGATCATATCTTCACCCTACAGACCCTAATTGACAAACATGTTCATCAAAACAAAAGCAAAATTTTTGCCTGCATTATAGATTTCCAGAAGGCTTTCGATTCCATCTGGCATGACGGTCTATTCTTGAAACTTATTGAAAGTGGTGTAGGGGGAAAAACATATGATGTAATTAAATCAATGTATACAAACAATAAATGTACAGTTAAAATTGGAGACAAACAAACAAAATACTTCCCACAGGGGCGTGGTGTGATGCAGGGCTCGCCCATCTCACCGACACTCTTTAATATTTACATAAATGAGTTGGCAAAACTACTTGAACAATCTGCAGCACCCGGCCTCACCCTATATGAATCCAAGGTTAAATTCCTCCTCTATGCAGATGACCTGGTTCTGCTGTCACCAATTAAGGAGGGTCTACAGCAGAACCTGGATCTGCTGGAGTCATTCTGTCAGACCTGGGCCCTGACAATAAACCCCCAAAAAACCAAAGTCCTCGTGTTCCAGCAAAGATCCAGACATCAGGGACCCAGAATAAATTTCACACTAGGAACAACTAAAATCGAACAAACCACTAACAACACATACTTGGGCATAAAAATCAGCTCTACGGGAAATTTTCATCTGGCTGTGAATGAACTGAACGAGAAAGCTAGAAGGGCTTTCTATGCCATTAAAAGATCAATCCAAATAGAAATCCCAATTAGCATTTGGCTCAAAATTTTTAAATCAGTAATTGAACCAATTGCACTCTATGGCAGTGAGGTGTGGGGACTGCTAACACAAAAAGAATTTGCAAAATGGGACAAACACCCAATTGAGATCCTACATGCAGAATTCTGTAAAAGTATCCTCCGGACTCAAAGGAAAACCGTAAACAATGCATGCAGGGCAGAACTAGGCCAATATCCATTAATAATTACTATCCAAAAAAGAGCCACCAAATTTTGGAAACACCTAAAAATGAGCAACCCCCACTGCTATCATTACGAAGCCTTGAAATGCCAAGGGAGGACCATAAAGAAGAATACCCTCAGTCAACTAGTCCTGGGACTCAGTGAAGCAACCACTAACACTACTAACAATAACCAGCCCCAGGACAGTGACATCGTAGCACAGAGAATTCGACCCAACACAATTGTCACTAAGCAAAAGGAAAAATACCTGTCATATTGGGCAGAAACAACAAAAACCCAAAACAAACTCAATTGCTACTTGACCCTAAACAGACAATACAACATGGCTGAATACCTGACCATGGTAAAGGATAGCAAACTGAGAAAAACCTTGACAAGGTACAGACTTAGTGAACATAGCCTGGCCATCGAAAAAGGCAGACACAGACAGACCCGGCTGCCAAGAGAGGACAGGATATGCTCTCATTGCAGTCAGGGAGTGGTGGAGACAGAGATGCACTTCCTCACAACTTGTGGAAAATATCAGGGCATCAGGGAGAATTTCTACCAAAAATTCACACAAATATGCCCTGAAATCAGAAATTTGAATGACGACCAAAAACTCCCATACCTACTAGGGGAACAGAGAAACTGTGTAACCTTAGCGGTACTACTATGTTACAGCTTGCCATAAACAGAGGGACAACCAGTAAACCTAAGAAAAGAGTATATACAAATTATACGAATGCATATTTATACACTCAGGGATATATCTGTTTATACACTGTATGAATAGATCTGCGTTTATGTGTTCAACCATAAATGTTTTTCGATGCTTTGGCAACATAAGATGTACCTTATCATGCCAATAAAGCGATCTGAATTGAATTGAATTGAACTGAGAGACTGGGGGAGAGAGAGAGAGAGACTGGGGGGGAGAGAGAGAGACTGGGGGAGAGAGAGCGAGAGGCTGGGGGAGAGAGAGCGAGAGACTGGGGGAGAGAGAGCGAGAGACTGGGGGAAAAAGAGAGACTGGGGGAGAGAGAGAGAGACTGGGGGGAGAGAGAGAGAGACTGGGGGAGAGAGAGAGAGACTGGGGGAGAGAGAGACTGGGGGAGAGAGTGAGACTGGGGAGAGAGAGAGAGACTGGGGGAGAGAGAGAGAGAGACTGGGGGAGAGAGAGAGAAAGACTGGGGGAGTGAGAGAGAGACTGGGGGAGAGAGAGAGACTGGGGAGAGAGAGAGAGAGAGAGGCTGGGAGCGAGAGAGAGACTGGGAAAGAGAGAGAGAGAGACTGGGGGAGAGAGAGAGGCTGGGGTATTGAGAGAGAGAGACTGGGGGAGAGAGAGAGACTGGGGGAGAGAGAGAGAGAGACTGGGGGAGAGAGAGAGAGAGACTGGGGGAGAGAGAGAGACTGGGGGAGAGAGAGAGAGAGACTGGGAGGGAGAGACTGGGGGAGAGAGAGACTGGGGGAGAGAGAGAGAGAGACTGGGGGAGAAAGAGAGACTGGGGGAGAGAGAGAGACTGGGGGGGAGAGAGAGAGAGACTGGGGGGGAGAGAGACTGGGGGGAAGAGAGAGAGAGAGAGAGAGACTGGGGGAGAGAGAGAGAGAGCGACTGGGGGAGAGAGAGAGACTGGGAGAGAGAGAGACTGGGGGAGAGAGAGACTGGGGAAGAGAGAGATAGACTGGGGGAGAGGGAGAGTATCTGGGAGAGAGAGAGAGAGAGACTGGGAGAGAGAGAGATGGGGGAGAGAGAGACTGGGGGAGAGAGAGAGAGACTGGGGGAGAGAGAGCGAGAGGCTGGGGGAGAGAGAGCGAGAGACTGGGGCAGAGAGAGCGAGAGACTGGGGGGAGAGAGAGACTGGGGGAGAGAGAGAGCGAGAGACTGGGGAGAGAGAGAGAGACTGGGGGAGAGAGAGAGAGAGAGACTGGGGGAGAGAGTGAGACTGGGGAGAGAGAGGGAGAGACTGGGGGAGAGAGAGAGAGAGAGACTGGGGGAGAGAGAGAGAGACTGGGGGAGAGAGAAAGACTGGGAGAGAGAGAGAGAGACTGGGAGAGAGAGAGAGACTGGGAGAGAGAGGGAGAGAGACTGGGGGAGAGAGGGAGACTGGGGAGAGAGAGAGAGAGACTGGGGGAGAGAGAGAGAGAGACTGGGAGAGAGAGAGAGAGAGACTGGGAGAGAGAGAGAGACTGGGGGACAGATAGAGAGAGAGACTGGGGGAGAGAGAGAGACTGGGGGAGAGAGAGAGACTGGGAGGGAGAGAGAGAGAGAGACTGGGGGAGACAGAGACTGGGGGAGAGGGAGAGAGAGAGAGACTGGGATGTGATGAAATATGCCATTCATCACTCTTCGGTATTCTCTGCCTGTGACTGTGGTTTGGTTTCAGTTTCATTTCCCTTACCTCAGTTCCGTTTCCTCTACTGTAGTGTGTGTAGGGCTCCGCCCATACCTGGCCCCTATGTAAGCAGGCCCAGCCTGCCTCACATCCAGTAGAGCAGACCTCTGGATGGAAGATACCTCTCCACTGTGTGTTACCTTCTAAGTTAATAAAAGCCTTGTTTTGTTCCGCTAACATTGAGTCTCGGATTTATTGAGGCACATCAATTTTATTAACTTACTTTTCAACACAATGGATCAACTCTTGAAATCCGAATGTTTGGATTTGGACCAGCATGCTTCGGATGCATCGGCACGCTTCGGACACTGGTTTATGTGTATGGAATTCTTCCTGGACAATTCCGCAGCCGTCACAGGCGCTACGGACGCTGCAATTATGAAACTCGGAATTCTGCGGAACTGGGTAAGCCATCGGGTTTACCCCCTCATCCAAGACGCCGACACGTACCCGGCTGCCTGCGACATCTTAAAGGCGCATTACCAGCAGCCTACGAATGAGGTGTATGCTAGGCATCTGCTCGCTACTCGCGCACAGCGACCTGGGGAATCGCTGGATGAGTTCCTAGGCACCCTGAAAATGCTTGGCAAAGACTGCAAGTGCCAAGATGTAAAAGCCGCAGTGTACACTGACGAGCTTGTTCGCGATGCCTTTATCACAGGCCTCAGCTCCACTTACATCCGGCAGAGACTGCTGGAAAAAACGGGATTGGACCTGAAACAGGCTGTGGACACAGCGCGATCCCTGGATGTGGCCCAGAGAAACTCGGACGCCTACTCTTCAGCCCGCGCCGTCCACGCCGCCACGTGTGCACCAAGGGCGCCGCCATCTTGGAAGGCATCTTCCCCGCCCGGCAGCCCGACACCGTCGGGGCCCCGCTCTCCCCCCAGAAGCCCTACGACAGCCGCAACGCGTCGGGGACCCAACTGCTACTTCTGTGGGCAGCCGAAGCACACCAGAAACCTGTGCCCGGCGAAAGGCACCACCTGCTTTAAGTGCGGTAAGAAGGGGCACTTCGGGAAGGTGTGCAGAGGGAACCCCGCCGGAAAACCCGCCACCACCGCGTGTGCGCCGTGGGAGCGGCCATCTTGGACGCCATCTTGCCCGACCTCGTGGGGTCCGCCATCTTGTGAGCAGACAGCGTGGACGCCATCTTGTCTCGATCAGGGCCCTACAGTGGCATCGGTCACAGTGGACCAGACCAGGCCGCACCCGCTATCCAAATCAATGGTGGACATCGAGGTAAACGGGTGCGGGGTTAAATGTTTAATTGACAGTGGAAGCACGGAGAGTTTTATCCACCCTGAACTGGTACAACAACTCTCCCTAAAGGTGGTCCCTACTCGGAATACCATCTCTATGGCTGATAAAACCCAGACATCGCCATTATGGGTTACTGCACGGTACAATTGTCCGTTAACGGAACTGTATACGATAATTTTAAAGTACTAATCATGAAGAATCTATGTGCGAGCGTGATCTTGGGCCTGGATTTCCAGTGCTACCACCAAAGCATCACGCTCAATTACGGTGGGTCCCAGCCGCCCCTCACAGTGTGCGGTCTGGCTACCCTGAAGGTAAAGCCGCCTTCGCTATTCGCGAACCTTACCCCTAACTGCCGGCCAATAGCGACCAAAAGCAGGAGGTACAGCTGGGAGGACAGGCGGTTTATCGCGACCGAGGTAGACAGGCTCCTGAAGGAGCGCATTATTGAACGCAGCAACAGCCCGTGGCGCGCCCAAGTGGTGGTGGTAAGGGGTAACGAGAAGAAATGGATGGTGATCGACTATAGCCAAACGATCAACAGGTACACCCAACTAGACGCCTACCCGCTACCCCGCATATCAGAAATGGTGAACCAAATCGCCCAATACCGGGTGTTCTCCACCATCGACCTCAAGTCAGCGTACCACCAGCTCCCTATCAGACCAGAGGACCGCCCGTACACCGCCTTCGAGGCGAACGGACGCCTCTACCAATTCCTCAGAGTCCCCTTTGGGGTGACGAATGGGGTCTCGGTCTTCCAGAGGGAGATGGACCGCATGGTCGATGACCACCACTTGCAGGCAACCTTCCCCTACCTCGACAACGTCACCATCTGCGGTCACAACCAGCAGGATCACGACTCGAACCTCGAGAAGTTCCTGAAAACCGCACAAAAACTCAACCTCACCTACAGCGAGGACAAGTGCGTTTACAACACCACGCGCCTCTGCATACTAGGCAGCGTGGTGGAGAATGGGGAAATCGGACCAGACCCCGACCGATTGCGCCCCCTACAGGAGCTGCCCCTGCCCAACACTCCCAAAGCCCTGAAAAGGTGCCTGGGGTTATTTTCTTATTATTCCCAATGGGTCCCCAACTACTCCAACAAAGCCCGCCCCCTCTTGAAAGCATCCTCTTTTCCGCTCTCTGCTGAGGCCCACGCCGCCTTCAAAAGCATTAAGCGGGATATTGAGCAGGCCACGCTACAGGCAGTGGACGAGAACACTCCCTTTCAAGTGGAAAGTGATGCGTCTGACTTTGCCTTGGCGGCCACCCTCAACCAGGCGGGGCGGCCCGTAGCTTTCTTCTCGAGGACCCTCCAAGGGCCCGAGATCAGACACTCCTCCGTGGAAA
This sequence comes from Somniosus microcephalus, assembly GCF_052327205.1. NCBI lineage: Eukaryota > Metazoa > Chordata > Chondrichthyes > Squaliformes > Somniosidae > Somniosus > Somniosus microcephalus. The sequence continues at coordinate 47,367,460 of NW_028225179.1, forward strand.
AGGAGGCCCAAGCCATCGTGGAGGCAGTGCACCACTGGCGCCACTACCTAGCCGGCAAACGCTTCACCCTACTTACCGACCAGCGGTCGGTAGCGTTTATGTTCAATAATAAAGAGGGGGAAGATTAAAAATGATAAGATTCTTCGGTGGCGGATCGAGCTCTCCACCTTCGAGTATGACATCATTTACCGGCCAGGGGCCCTTAACGAATCCCCCGACGCCCTCTCACGAGGGATGTGTGCCAGCGCCACCGGGGATTGGCTGCAGACCCTCCACAACGACCTCTGCCACCCAGGGGTCACGCGGCTGTTCCACTTCATAAAGTCCCGCAACTTACCCTACTCGATTGAGGAAGTTCGGTCTCTGACCAGGAACTGCCGCACTTGCGCTGAGTGCAAGCCTCGGTTCTACCGCCCAGATAGAGCCCACTTAATCAAAGCTACACGGCCCTTTGAGCGGCTCAGCTTAGATTTCAAGGGCCCCCTCCCGTCCGTCGACCGCAATGTTTACTTCCTGAACATTATGGACGAATACTCCCGTTTCCCATTCGCCTTCCCCTGCCCAGACATGATCAGCGCCACGGTCATTAAATGCCTCAACAGCCTGTTCTGCCTGTTCGGTATGCCGCGCTACATCCATACGGATAGGGGGTCGTCCTTCATGAGTGAAGAGCTACGCCAGTACATGCTGTCCAGGGGGATCGCCACGAGCCGTACCACCAGCTACAACCCCCGGGGTAACGGTCAAGTGGAGCGAGAGAACGGGACAGTATGGAAAGCAGTCACTCTAGCTCTAAGGACCAAGGGCCTCCCTATCTCCCGCTGGCAGGAAGTCCTCCCAGATGTGCTCCATTCGATACGGTCGCTATTGTGTACTGCCACTAATGCCACGCCTCATGAGCGAATGTTTGTCTTTCCCCGGAAATCCACCTCAGGCGTATCCATGCCGTCATGGCTCTCCACCCCAGGTCCGGTATTCGTGCGAAGGCATGAGAGGGGCCACAAGACGGACCCTCTCGTGGAGTCAGTGCACCTACTCCACGCCAACCCCCAATACGCGTATGTCCGGCACGCCGACGGAAGGGAGGACACCGTGTCCATAAAAGACGTCTCCCCAGCCGGTAACGACAACAACCATAACAACAGCAGCAACAACGATCACAGCAACTCTTACCCACCCACTACTCTTTCATCACACCCGGAAGAACATCGACCAACGGTACCCCCACCAACTACCCCTTCAACAACCCTGGCGGCACCCCCAGCAGAGACCCAGGAGGCCACCGGGGACACCCAGCCGACACCCGCGGCACCACAACAGCCACGTCGGTCACAGAGGACTATCAAACCCCCGAACAGACTAAATCTATAGAAGGGGTGAATGTGATGAAATATGCCATTCATCACTCATCGGTATTCTCTGCCTGTGACTGTGGTTTGGTTTCAGTTTCATTTCCCTTACCTCAGTTCCGTTTCCTCACCATTGTATTGTATTGTGTGTAGGGCTCCGCCCATACCTGGCCCCTATGTAAGCAGGCCCAGCCTGCCTCACATCCAGTAGAGCAGACCTCTGGATGGAAGATACCTCTCCACTGTGTGTTACCTTCTAAGTTAATAAAAGCGTTGTTTTGTTCCGCTAACATTGAGTCTCGGATTTATTGAGGCACATCAATGGGGGAGAAAGAGAGAGAGACTGGGGGAGAGAGAGAGAGAAACTGGGGGGGAGAGAGAGAGACTGGGGGAGAGAGAGACTGGGGGAGAGAGAGAGAGAGAGACTGGGGGAGAGAGAGAGAGAGAGAGAGAGAGACTGGGGGAGAGAGAGAGAGTGAGAGAGCGACTTGGGGGAGAGAGAGAGAGAGAGACTGGGGGAGAGAGAGAGAAAGAGACGGGGAGAGAGAGAGAGACTGGGGGAGAGGGAGAGAGAGAGAGAGACTGGGGGAGAGAGAGAGAGACTGGGGGGGAGAGAGAGAGAGACTGGGGGAGAGAGAGAGAGAGAGACTGGGGGAGAGAGATGCATTTCCTCCTAAAATGCGAAAAATTCAACACATCAAGAAACATATTATTCAACAAGCTAAGCCAAACAACCCCAGATTTCAAGGAATTGGATGATCTGTCAAAATTGAGATTAGTCCTAGGAGAAGGAGACAGACCATACCTTGGGGCAAAATATGTAACAACATGTCACAACCTGAGGACTGTTTAAAATTAAGACTGTTTAAAATTAATATTGAACGTACCAAATGAAGTACAAAGACGGTTTAAAATTAATATTGTTTAAAAGTAATATTGTATGTACCCAACAAATGTCAAATCGATTGACACCTACAGAATGTTGGAAAACTGTACCTTTTTGCTATGTAAGCTTTGGCAATATGGTTCTCTGTAAACTTTCATGCCAATAAAGCATTTGAATTGAATTGAATTGACTGGGAGAGAGAGAGAGAGACTGGGGGAGAGAGAGACTGGGGCAGAGAGAGAGTGAGAGAGAGACTGGGGGAGAGAGCGAGAGAGAGAATCTGGGAGAGAGACTGGGAGAGAGAGAGACTGGGGAGAGAGAGAGACTGGGGGAGAGAGAGAGAGACTGGGGGAGAGAGAGCGAGAGACTGGGAGAGAGAGAGCGAGAGACTGGGGCAGAGCGAGAGACTGGGGGGAGAGAGAGACGGGGGAGAGAGAGAGAGAGGCTGGGGGAGAGAGAGAGAGAGAGACTGGGGGGGAGAGAGAGAGAGAGAGACTGGGGGAGAGAGAGAGAGAGATAGACTGGGGGGGAGAGAGAGAGAGAGAGAGAGAGAGAGACTGGGGGAGAGAGAGAGAGAGAGACCGGGGGAGAGAGAGAGAGACTAGGGGAGAAAGAGAGAGAGAGAGACTGGGGGAGAGAGAGAGAGAGAGAGACTGGGGGAAAGATAGAGAGAGAGAGAGAGAGAGAGGAGAGACTGGGGGAGGGAGAGAGAGACTGGGGGAGGGAGAGAGAGAGACTGGGGGAGAGAGAGATGCCCAGCGAAGGACGCTACATGCTTTAAATGTAAGAAAAAGGGGCATTTTAGCAAAGTCTGCAGGGGAATCCGATTTCCAACTCCGTCACCGCCTCGTGCGTGCCGTGCGGGCCGCCATCTTGGGATCCGCCATCTTTTCCCGACTCAACGGCCGCCCAGGGCCCAACAGTGGCTTCGATCACGGTGGATCAATCCAGGCCACACCCGTTGACAAAATCTATGATGGACATACAGGTAAACGGGAATTTAACGAAATGTTTAATTGACTGTGGGAGTACCGAGAGTTTTATCCACCCTAGCCTGGTACGGCGGCACTCATTAACGGTAACCCCTGCACGGAGCAGAATTGCTATGGCTGCTAAGCCCCACACTTCGGACATTTTGGGCTACTGTGTGGTAACACTGACTGTAAAAGGCACGGACTACAAGGATTTTAAACTCCTCGTGATGCCAGAACTCTGTGTTAATGTAATCTTGGGCCTGGACTTCCAGTGCCACCACGAAAGTGTCACGCTAGCATATGGCGGGTCCCAGCCGCCACTCACAGTCTGTGGCCTATCAACCTTAAAAATCAGCCCGCCCTCTTTATTCGCTAATCTCGCTCCGAACTGTAGGCCATAGCGACCAAAAGTAGGCGATACAGTCTGGAAGACAGACACTTTATCAAGGCGGAAGTGGACAGACTCCTGCGGGAAGGCATTATTGAATGCAGTACCAGTCCGTGGCGTGCCCAAGTAGTCATAGTTAAAATAGCGAAAAGAAACGGATGGTAATTGACTACAGCCAGACTGTTAATATTTATACGAAGCTGGACGCCTACCCTTTACCCCGCATATCAGAAATGGTCAACCAGATTGCACAATACCGAGTCTTCTCGACTATCGACCTCAAATCCGCGTATCACCAGCTCCCCATTAGAACGGGAGGACCGCCCATACACCGCCTTTGAGGCGAACGGACGCCTCTTACCATCATTTTCTCAGAGTGTCCTTCGGGGTAACAAATGGGGTCTCGGTCTTCCAACGTGAGATGGACCGCATGGTTGACGAGAATAAACTACAAGCTACCTACCCCTATCTGGACAATGTCACTATCTGCGGGCACAACCAGCAAGACCACGATCTAAATCTTGCGAGATTTTTTAAAACTGCCATAAAGCTGAATCTAACCTACAACGAAGACAAATGTGTCTTCAACACAACCCGTCTCTGTATCCTCGGCTGTGTGGTGGAAGATGGGGTAATTGGACGGACCCTGACCGATTACGCCCCCTAAAGGAACTGCCCCTGCCACACAATCCCAAAGCTTTAAAAAGGTGCCTGGGATTTTTTTCGTATTATGCCCAATGGGTGCCCAATTACTCTGATAAGGCCCGACCCCTCATTAAATCGACGTCCCTTCCCACTATCAGCTGAAGCTCGGGAGGCTTTCACCAGTATCAAACAGGACATTGAAAGGGCTGCACTGTGTGCAGTGGACGAAAGCATTCCTCTTCAAGTCGAAAGCGATGCGTCAGACTTTGCCTTAGCTGCGACCCTCAATCAGGCTGGGAGACCTGTGGCCTTCTTCTCCCGAACCCTTCAGGGACCTAAAATCAGGCACTCTTCTGTCGAGAAGGAGGCACAGGCTATAGTGGAGGCAGTGCGCACTGGAGACACTACCTAGCCGGCAAACGTTTCACCCTGCTCACCGACCAGCGCGTCGGTGGCTTTCATGTTTAATAACAAAGGGGGAAAATCAAGAATGACAAAATACTCAGGTGGAGGGTCGAACTATCCACATTCGACTATGATATTATGTACAGGCCGGGAGCCCTTAATGAACCCCCAGACGCCCTATCGCGGGGAATGTGTGCCAGCATTCATACGGACAAATTACAGGGTCTCCACAACGACCTCTGTCACCCAGGGGTCACCCGACTATTCCATTTTATAAAGTCCCGCAATCTGCCCCACTCCATCGAGGAGGTCAGGGCAATGACCAGAGCCTGCCGCACCTGTGCGGAATGCAAGCCTCGTTTCTACAGGCCTGACCGTGCACACCTTATCAAAGCCACACGGCCATTCGAGCGCCTAAGTCTGGACTTCAAGGGACCCCTTCCCTCTGCCAACCGTAACGTATACTTCCTCAATATCATCGATGAATATTCCGCTTCCCCTTCGCCATTCCCTGCCCAGACATGACCAGTGCCACGGTCATCAGTGTCTCTGTAATCTATTCTGCATGTTTGACATGCCGAACTACATACACAGCGATAGGGGGACGTCATTTATGAGTGACGAACTGCGCCAGTTCTTGCTCTCAAAGGGGATAGCCACTAGCAGAACCACTAGCTACAACCCCCGGGGTAATGGGCAAGTGGAAAGGGAGAATGCTCTACTGTTTGGAAGGCTGTCACGTTAGTCTTAAAGTCAAAAGGCCTTCCGGCCTTCCGCTGGCAGGAAGTCCTCCCAGACATGCTCCACTCCATCAGGTCTCTGTTATGTACAGCCACTAATGCTACCCCTCACGAAAAGATGTTCGTTTTCCCCCGGAAATCCACCTCGGGCATATCTCTACCCGCGTGGCTGACGTCTCGGGGGACAGTACTATTGCGGAAGCACGTGAGAGGCCATAAAACAGACTCCCTTGTGGAAAAGGTACAGCTCCTCCCTCCCTCCCCGCTCTCTCCCCCTCCCTCCCTCCCTCCCCGCTCTCTCCCCCTCCCTCCCTGTTATCTCCCCCTCCCTCCCTCCCCGCGCTCTCCCCCTCCCTCCCCGCTCTTTCCCCCTCCCTCCCCCTTTCTCCCTCCCCGCTCTCCACCCCTCCCTCCCCGCTCTAGCCCCGTCCCTCCCTCCACGCTCTCTTCCCCTCCCTCCCCCTCCCTCCCTCCCCGCTCTCCCCCCTCCCTCCCTCCCTCCCCGCTCTCTCCCCCTCCCTCCCCCTTTCTCCCTCCCCGCTCTCTCCCTCTCCCTCCCCGCTCTCTCCCCCTCCCTCCCTCCCCGCTCTCTCCCCCTCCCTCCCCCTCCGCTCTCTCCCCCTCCCTCCCCCTTTCTCCCTCCCCGCTCTCCCCCCCCTCCCTCCTCGCTCTAGCCCCGTCCCTCCCTCCACGCTCTCTTCCCCTCCCTCCCCCTCCCTCCCTCCCCGCTCTCCCCCCTCCCTCCCTCCCTCCCCGCTCTCTCCCCCTCCCTCCCCCTTTCTCCCTCCCCGCTCTCTCCCTCTCCCTCCCCGCTCTCTCCCCCTCCCTCCCTCCCCGCTCTCTCCCCCTCCCTCCCCCTCCGCTCTCTCCCCCTCCCTCCCCCTTTCTCCCTCCCCGCTCTCCCCCCCTCCCTCCCAGCTCTCTCGCCCTCCCTCCCTCCCCGCTCTCTCTCCCTCCCTCCCTGCTCTCTCCCCCTCCCTCCCTCCCCGCTCTCTCCCCCTCCCTCCCCCTCCGCTCTCTCCCCCTCCCTCCCCCTTTCTCCCTCCCCGCTCTCCCCCCCTCCCTCCCAGCTCTCTCGCCCTCCCTCCCTCCCTGCTCTCTCTCCCTCCCTCCCCGCTCTCTCCCCCTCCCTCCCTCCCCGCTCTCCCCCCTCCCTCCCTCCCTCCCCGCTCTCTCCCCCGCGCTACCCCCTTTCTCCCTCCCCACTCTCTCCCTCTCCCTCCCCCTTTCTCCCTCCCCCGCTCTCCCCGCCTCCCTCCCTCCCCGCTCTCCCCCCCTCCCGCCCCCTCCGGTCTCTCCCCCTCCCTCCCTCCCCGCTTTCTCCCCCTCCCTCCCCCCTTTCTCCCTCCCCGCTCTCCCCCCCGTCCTCCCCGCTCTCTCCCCCTCCCCGCTTCCTCCCCGCTCTCTCCCCCTCCCTCCCTCCCTCCCCGCTCTCTCCCCCTCCCTCCCTCCCTCCCCGCTCTCTCCCCCTCCCTCCCTCCCCGCTCTCTCGCCCTCCCTCCCTCCCCGCTCTCTCTCCCTCACTCCCCGCTCTTTCCCCCTCCCTCCCCTTTCTCCCTCCCCGCTCTCCCCCCTCCCTCCCCCTCCCTCCCTCCCCGCTCTCTCCCCCTCCCTCCCTCCCCGCTCTCCCCCCCTCCCTCCCTCCCTCCCCGCTCTCTCCCCCGCGCTCCCCCTTTCTCCCTCCCCGCTCTCTCCCTCTCCCTCCCCCTTTCTCCCTCCCCGCTCTCCCCGCCTCCCTCCCTCCCCGCTCTCCCCCCTCCCGCCCCCTCCGGTCTCTCCCCCTCCCTCCCTCCCCGCTTTCTCCCCCTCCCTCCCCCTTTCTCCCTCCCCGCTCTCCACCCCGTCCTCCCCGCTCTCTCCCCCTCCCCACTTCCTCCCCGCTCTCTCCCCCTCCCTCCCTCCTCCCCCGCTCTCTCCCCCTACCTCCCTCCCTCCCCGCTCTCTCCCCCTCCCTCCCTCCCTCCCCGCTCTCTCCTCCCCTCCCTCCCTCCCCGCTCTCTCTCCCTCCCTCCCTCCCTCCCCGCTCTCTCCCCCTCCCTCCCTCCCTCCCCGCTCTCTCCCCCTCCCTCCCTCCCTCCCCGCTCTCTCCCCCTCCCTCCCTCCCCGCTCTCTCCCCCTCCCTCCCTCCCTCCCCGCTCTCTCCCCCACCCTCCCTCCCTCCCCGCTCTCTCCCCCTCCCTCCCTCCCTCCCTCCCCACTCTCTCCCCCTTCCTCCCCGCTCTCTTCCCCCTCCCTCCCTCCCCGCTCTCTCCCACTCCCTCCCTCCCTCGCCGCTCTCCCCCTCCCTCCTTCCCCCTCCCTTCCTCCCCGCTCTCGCCTCCTCACTCCCGCCCTCCCCGCTCTCTCCCCCTCCCTCCCCGCTCTCTCCCCCTCCCTCCCTCCCCGATCTCTCCCCCTCCCTCCCTCTCCGCTCTCTCCCCCTCCCTCCCTCCCCGCTCTCTCCCCCTCCCCCTCCCCGATCTCTACCCCTCCCTCCCTCTCTCCCAGCTCTCCCCCTCCCTCCCTCCCCCTCCCTCCCTCCCTGCGTGCTCTCTCCCCCTCCCTCCCTCCCCGCTCTCTCCCCCTCCCTCCCTCCTTCCCCCGCTCTCTCCCCCTCCCTCCCTCCCTCCCCGCTCTCCCCCTCCCTCCCTCCCTCCCCGCTCTCGCCCTCCCTCCCTCCCTCCCCGCTCTCCTCCTCCCTCCCTCCCTCCCCACTCTACCCCTCCCTCCCTCCCTTCCTGCTCTCTCCCCCTCCCTCCCTCCCTCCCCGCTCTCTCCCCCTCCCTCCCTCCCTCCCCGCTCTCACCCCCTACCTCCCTCCCCGCTCTCTCCCCCTCCCTCACTCCCTCACCGCTCTCTCCCCCTCCCTCCCTCCCTCCCCGCTCTCTCCCCCTCTCTCCCTCCCCGCTCTCTCCCCCTCCCTCCCTCCCCGCTCTCTCCCCCTCTCTCCCCCTCCCTCCCTCCCCGCTCTCTCCCCCTCCCTCCCCCTTTCTCCCTCCCCGCTCTCCACACTCCTCCCCGCTCTCTCCCCCTCCCTCCCCGCTCTCTCCCCCGACCCCCCTCACTCCCTCCCCGCTCTCTCCCCCTCCCTCCCCCTTTCTGCCTCCCCGCTCTCCCCCACTCCCTCCGTCACTCCCACCCCGCTCTCTCCCACTCCCTCCCTCCCCGCTCTCTCCGCCTCCCTCCCTCCCCGCTCTCTCCCACTCCCTCCCTCCCTCGCCGCTCTCCCCCCTCCCTCCCTCCCTCCCCGCTCTCTCCCACTCCCTCCCTCCACGCTCTCTTCCCCCTCCCTCCCTCCCTCCCCGCTCTCGCCCCCTCCCTCCCCCTCCCTTACTCCCCGCTCTCGCCCCTCACTCCCGCCCTCACCGCTCTCTCCCCCACCCTCCCCGCTCTCTCCCCCCTCCCTCCCTACCCGATCTCTCCCACTCGCTCCGTCCCCGCTCTCTCCCACTCCCTCCCTCCCCACTCTCTCCCCCCTCCCTCCCTCCCCGCTCTCTACCCCTCCCTCGCTCCCTCCCTCCCAGCTCTCCCCCTCCCTCCCTCCCTCCGCGCTCTCTCCCCCTCCCTCCCTCCCCGCTCTCTCCCCCTCCCTCCCTCCCCGCTCTCTCCCCCTCCCTCCCTCCTTCCCCGCTCGCTCCCCCTCCCTCCCTCCCTCCACGCTCTCCCCCTCCCTCCCTCCCTCCCCGCTCTCCACCCCCCTCCCTCCCTCCCGGTCTACCCCTCCCTCCCTCCCTTCCAGCTCTCTCCCCCTCCCTCCCTCCCCGCTCTCTCCCCCTCCCTCCCTCCCTCCCTGCTCTCTCCCCCTCCCTCCCTCCCTCCCCGCTCTCACCCCCTCCCTCACTCCCTCCCCGCTCTCTCCCCCCTCCCTCCCTCCCTCCCCGCTCTCTCCCCCTCCCTCCCTCCCCGCTCTCTCCCTCTCCCTCCCTCCCCGCTCTCTCCCCCTCCCCCTCCCTCCCTCCCGCTCTCGCCCCCTCCCTCCCACTTTCTGCCTCCCCGCTCTCACCCCCTCCCTCCGTCCCTCCCACCCCGCTCTCTCCCCCCTCCCTCCCTCCCCGCTCTCTCCCCCTCACTCCCTCCCTCCCCGCTTTCTCCCCCTCCCTCCCTCCCCGTTCTCTCTCCCTCCCTCCCTCCCCACTCTCTCTCCCTCCCTGCTCTCTCTCCCTCCCTCCCTCCCCGCTCTCTCCCTCCCTCCCTCCCCGCTCTCTCTCGCTCCCTCCCCGCTCTCTCTCCCTCCCTCCCCGCTCTCTCTCCCTCCCTCCTTCCCTCCCCGCTCTATCCCTCCATCCCTCCCCGCTCTCTCTCCCCTCCCTCCCTCCCCGCTCTCCCTCCCTCCCTCCCCGCTCTCTCTCCCTACCTTCCTCCCCGCTCTCTCTCCCTACCTTCCTCCCCGCTCTCTCTCCCTCCCTCCCTCCCCGCTCACTCTCCCTCCCTCCTTCCCCGCTCTCCCCCCCTCCCTCCCTCCCCGCTCTCTCCCCCTCCCTCCCTCCCTCCCCGCTCTCCCCCCCTCCCTCCCTCCCCGGTCTCTCCCCCTCCCTCCTTCCCTCCCCGCTCTCTCCCCCTCCCTCCCTCCCTCCCTCACCGCTATCTCCCCCTCCCTCCCTCCCTCCCCGCTTTCTCACCCTCCCTCCCTCTCTCCCCACTCTCTCCCCCTCTCTCCCTCCCTCCCCGCTCTCTCCCCCACCCTCCCTCCCTCCCCGCTCTCTCCCCCTCCCTCCCTCTCTCCCCACTCTCTCCCCCTCCCTCCCTCCCTCCCTGCTCTCTCCCCCTCCCTCCCTCCCTCCCCGCTCTCTCCCCCTCCCTCCCTCCCTCCCCGCTCTCTCCCCCTCCCTCCCCGCTCTCTCCCCCTCCCTCCCTCCCTCCCCGCTCTGTCCCCCTCCCTCCCTCCCTCCCCGCCCTCTCTCCCTCCGTCCCTCCCTGCTCTCTCTCCCTCCCTCCCTCCCCGCTCTCTCTCCCTACCTCGCTCCCCGCTCTCTCTCCCTCCCTCCCTCCCCGCTCTCTCCCCCTCCCTCCCTCCCTCCCCGCTCTCAACCCCCTCCCTCACTCCCCGCTCTCTCCCCCTCCCTCCCCTCCCTCCCCGCTCTCTCCCCCTCCCTCCCTCCCTCCCCGCTTTCTCCCCCTCCCTCCCTCCCTCCCCGCTCTCTCCCCCTCCCTCCCTCACTCCCCACTCTCTCCCCCTCCCTCTCTCCCTCCCCGCTCGCTCACCCTCCCTCCCTCCCTCCCCGCTCTCTCCCCCTCCCTCCCTCCCTCCCCGCTCTCTCCCCCACCCTCCCTCCCTCCCCGCCCTATCCCCCTCCCTCCCTCCCTCCCCGCTATCTCCCCCTCCCTCCCTCCCTCCCCGCTCTCTCCCCCTCCCTCACTCCCTCCCTGCTCTCTCCCCCTTCCCCCCCGCTCTCCCCCTCCCTCCCTCCCCGCTCTCTCCCCCTCCCTCCCCGCTCTCTCTCCCTCCCTCCCCGCTCTCTCTCCCTACCTTCCTCCCCGCTCTCTCTCCCTCCCTCCCTCCCCGCTCTCTCCCTCCCTCCCTCCCCGCTCTCCCTCCCTCCCTCCCTCCCCGATCTCTCTCCCTCCCTCCCCGCTCTCTCTCCCCTCCCTCCCTCCCCGATCTCTCTCGCTCCCTCCCCGCTCTCTCTCCCTCCCTCCCTCCCCGCTCTCTCTCCCTCCCTCCCCGCTCTCTCTCCCTCCCTCCCTCCCCGCTCTCTCCCCCCCTCCCTCCCTCCCCGCTCTCTCCCCTTCCCTGCCTCCCTCCCCGCTCTCTCCCCCCTCCCTCCCTCCCCGCTCTCTCCCCCTCCCTCCCTCCCTCACCGCTATCTCCCCCTCCCTCCCTCCCTCCCCGCTTTCTCCCCCTCCCTCCCTCCCTCCCCGCTCTCTCCCCCACCCTCCCTCCCTCCCCGCTCTCTCCCCCTCCCTGCCTCTCCCCCCACTCTCTCCCCCCTCCCTCCCTCCCTCCCAGCTCTCTCCCCCTCCCTCCCTCCCTCCCCGCTCTCTCCCCCTCCCTCCCTCCCTCCCCGCTCTCTACCCCTCCCTCCCCGTTCTCTCCCCCTCCATCCCTCCCTCCCTGCTCTGTCCCCCTCCCTCCCTCCCTCCCCGCTCTCTCTCCCTCCCTCCCTCCCCGCTCTCTCTCCCTCCCTCCCTCCCCGCTCTCTCTCCCTCCCTCGCTCCCCGCTCTCTCTCCCTCCCTCCCTCCCCGCTCTCTGCCCCTCCCTCCCTCCCTCCCCGCTCTCTCCCCCCTCCCTCCCTCCCCGCTCTCTCCCCCTCCCTCCCTCCCTCCCCGCTCTCACTCGCTCCCTCCCCGCTCTCTCCCGCTCCCTCCCTCCCTCCCCGCTCTCTCCCCCCCTCCCTCCATCCCCGCTCCCTCCCCCTCCCTCCCCACTCTCTCTCCCTCCCTCCCTCCACGCTCTCCCTCCCTCCCTCCCCGCTCTCTCCCCCTCCCTCCCTCCCTCCCCGCTCTCTCCCCCGCCCTCCCTCCATCCCCGCTCTCTCCCCCTCCCTCCCCACTCTCTCTCCCTCCCTCCCTCCCCGCTCTCTCTCCCCCTCCCTCCCCGCTCTCTCTCCCCCTCACTCCCTGCTCTCTCCCCCTCCCTCCCCACTCTCTCTCCCTCCCTCCCTCCCCGCTCTCTCTCCCCCTCCCTCCCCGCTCTCCTCCCCCTCCCTCCCTCCATCCCCGCTCTCTCCCCCCTCCCTCCCTCCCTCCCCGCTCTCTCCCCCTCACTCCCTCCCTCCCCGCTTTCTCCCCCTCCCTCCCTCCCCGCCCTCTCTCCCTCCCTCCCTCCCCGCTCTCTCTCCCTCCCTGCTCTCTCTCCCTCCCTCCCTCCCCGCTCTCTCCCTCCCTCCCTCCCCGCTCTCTCTCGCTCCCTCCCCGCTCTCTCTCCCTCCCTCCCCGCTCTCTCTCCCTCCCTCCTTCCCTCCCCGCTCTATCCCTCCACCCCTCCCCGCTCTCTCCCTCCCTCCTCCCCGCTCTCTCTCCCTCCCTCCCTCCCCGCTCTCCCTCCCTCCCTCCCCGCTCTCTCTCCCTACCTTCCTCCCCGCTCTCTCTCCCTACCTTCCTCCCCGCTCTCTCTCCCTCCCTCCCTCCCCGCTCTCTCTCCCTCCCTCCCTCCCCGCTCTCTCCCCCTCCCTCCCTCCCCGCTCTCTCTCCCTCCCTCCCCGCTCTCTCTCCCTCCCTCCCCGCTATCTCTCCCTCCCTCCCTCCCCGCTCTCTCTCCCTCCCTCACTCCTTCCCCGCTCTCCCCCCTCCCTCCCTCC
>NW_028225179.1:47380564-47614891 GCF_052327205.1 Somniosus microcephalus
TCCCTTAGTACTGCCCCTCCGACAGTGCAGCGCTCCCTCAGTACTGACCCTCGGACAGTGCGGCACTCCCTCAGTACTGCCCCTCCGACAGTGCAGCCCTCCCTCTGTACTGCCCCTCCGACAGTGCAGCACTCCCTCAATACTTCCCCTCGGACAGTGCAGCACTCCCTCAGTACTGCCGCTCCGACAGTGCGGTGCTCCCTTAGTACTGCCCCTCCGACAGTGCAGCGCTCCCTCAGTACTGCCCCTCCGACAGTGCAGCGCCCCCTCAGTATTGACCCTCCCACAGTGCAGCACTCCGTCAGTACTGCCCCTCGGACAGAGCAGCGCTCCCTCAGTACTGCCCCTCGGACAGTCCAGCACTCCCTCAGTACTGCCCCGGCGACAGTGCAGCGCTCCCTCCAGTACTGCACCTCCGACAGCGTTGCGCTCCCTCAGTATTGACCCTCTGACAGTGCAGCGCCCCCTTAGTATTGCCCCCCCGACAGTGCAGCACTCCCTCAGTACTGCCCCTCGGACAGTGCAGCGCTCCCTCAGTACTGCCCCTCCGACAGTGCGGCGCTCCCTCAGTATTGACCCTCCGACAGTGCGGCACTCCCTCAGTGCTGCCCCTCCGACAGTGCACCACTCCCTCTTTACTGCCCCTTCTGAACGTGCACTGCTACCTCAGTACTGCCCCTCCGACAGTGCGGGGCTCCCTCACTATTGACCCTCTGACAGTGCAGCGCACCCTCAGTATTGCCCCCTCCGACAGTGCCGCACTCCCTCAGCACTGACCCTCCCACAGTGCGGCACTCGCTCAGTACTGCCCCTACCGAATGTGCAGCGCTCCCTCAGTACTGCCCCTCCGACAGTGCAGCGCTCCCTCAGTACTGCCCCTCCGACAGTGCACCGCTCCCTCAGTACTGCCCCTCCGAAAGTGCACCGATCACTCAGTACTGCCCCTCTGACAGTGCAGCACTCCCTCAGTACTGCCCCTCCGACAGTGCATCGCTCCCTCAGTGCAGACCCTCCGATAGGGCAGCACTCCCTCAGCACTGCTCCTACCGACAGTGCGGCGCTCCCTCAGTACTGCCCCTCCGACAGTGCAGCACTCCCTCAGTACTGCCCCTCTGACAGTGCGGTGCTCCCTTAGTACTAGCCTCTCCGACAGTGCAATGCTCCCTCAGTACTGCCCCTCCGACAGTGCAGCCCGCCCTCTGTACTGCCCCTCCGACAGTGCAGCACTCCCTCAATTCTGCCCCTTCTACAATGCAGCACTCCCTCAGTACAGCTCCTCCGACAGTGCATCGCTCCCTCCGTACTGCCCCTCCGACTGTGCGGGGCTCCCTCAGTATTGACCTTCTGACAGTGCAGCGCCCACCTCAGTATGGCCCCTCCGACAGTGCAGCACTCCCTCAGTACTGCCCCCTCGGACAGAGCAGGCGCTCCCTCAGTACTGACCCCTCCGACAGTGCGGCGCTGCCTCAGTATTGACCCTCCGACAGTGCGGCACTTCCCTCAGTGCTGCCCCTCCGACAGTGCACCACTCCCTCAGTACTGCCCCTCGGACAGTGCAGCGCTCCCTCAGTACTGCCCCTCCGACAGTGCGGCGCTCCCTCAGTACTGCCACTCCGAACGTGCACCGCTCACCATCAATACTGCCCCTCCGACAGTGCACCGCTCCCTCAGTACTGCCCCTCCGACAGTGCGGCGCTGCCTCAGTATTGACCCTCCGACAGTGCGGCACTCCCTCAGTGCTGCCCTTCCGACAGTGCACCACTCCCTCAGTACTGCCACTACCGAACGTGCAGCGCTCCCTCAATACTTCCCCTCCGACAGTGCACCGCTCCCTCAGTACTGCCCCTCCGACAGTGCACCGCTCCCTCAGTACTGCCCCTCCGACAATGCAGCGCCCCCTCAGTACTGCCCCTCCGACAGTGCAGCGCTCCCTCAGTAATGCCCCTCCGACAGTGTGGCGCTCCCTCAGTATCTGCCCCTCCGACAATGTGGGATTCCTCAGTGCTGCCCCTCGGACAGAGCAGCGCTCCCTCAGTACTGCCCCTCCGACAGTGCGGCGCTGCCTCAGTTTTGACCCTCCGACATTGCGGCACTCCCTCAGTGCTGCCCCTCCGAGCAGTGCACCACTCCCTCAGTACTGCCCCTCCGACAGTGCAGCACTCCCTCAGTACTGCCCCTCCGACAGTGCAGCGCTCCCTCAGTACTACCCCCTCCGAACGTGCACCGCTCCCTCAGTACTGCCCCTCCAAAAGTGCACCGCTCCCTCAATACTGCCCCTCCGACAGTGCACCACTCCCTCAGTACTGCCCCTCCGACAGTGCAGCCCTCCCCTCAGTACTGCCCCTCCGACAGTCGCAGCACTCCCTCAATACTGCCCCTCGGACAGTCCAGCACTCCTCAGTACTGCCCCGCCAACAGTGCAGCGCTCCCTCAGTACTGCCACCCTCCAACAGTGTCGAGCGCTCCCTCAGTATTGCCCCTCCGACAGTGCAGCACTCCGTCAGTACTGCCCCTCGGACAGAGCAGCGCTCCCTCAGTACTGCCCCTCGGACAGTCCAGCACTCCCTCAGTACTGCCCCGGCGACAGTGCAGCGCTCCCTCAGTACTGCACCTCCGACAGCGTTGCGCTCCCTCAGTATTGACCCTCTGACAGTGCAGCGCCCCCTTAGTATTGCCCCCCTGACAGTGCAGCACTCCCTCAGTACAGCCCCTCGGACAGTGCGGCGCTCCCTCAGTATTGACCCTCCGACAGTGCGGCACTCCCTCAGTGCTGCCCCTCCGACAGTGCACCACTCCCTCTTTACTGCCCCTCTGAACGTGCACTGCTACATCAGTACTGCCCCTCCGACAGTGCGGGGCTCCCTCACTATTGACCCTCTGACAGTGCAGCACCCCCTCAGTATTGCCCCTCCGACAGTGCCGCACTCCCTCAGCACTGACCCTCCCACAGTGCGGCACTTGCTCAGTACTGCCCCTCCGAATGTGCAGCGCTCCCTCAGTACTGCCCCTCCGACAGTGCAGCGCTCCCTCAGTACTGCCCCTCCGACAGTGCACCGCTCCCTCAGTACTGCCCCTCCGAAAGTGCACCGATCACTCAGTACTGCCCCTCTGACAGTGCAGCACTCCCTCAGTACTGCCCCTCCGACAGTGCATCGCTCCCTCAGTGCAGACCCTCCGATAGGGCAGCACTCCCTCAGCACTGCTCCTCCGACAGTGCGGCGCTCCCTCAGTACTGCCCCTCCGACAGTGCAGCACTCCCTCAGTACTGCCCCTCTGACAGTGCGGTGCTCCCTTAGTACTGCCTCTCCGACAGTGCAATGCTCCCTCAGTACTGCCCCTCCGACAGTGCAGCCCGCCCTCTGTACTGCCCCTCCGACAGTGCAGCACTCCCTCAATTCTGCCCCTTCTACAATGCAGCACTCCCTCAGTACAGCTCCTCCGACAGTGCATCGCTCCCTCCGTACTGCCCCTCCGACTGTGCGGGGCTCCCTCAGTATTGACCTTCTGACAGTGCAGCGCCCCCTCAGTATTGCCCCTCCGACAGTGCAGCACTCCCTCAGTACTGCCCCTCGGACAGAGCAGCGCTCCCTCAGTACTGCCCCTCCGACAGTGCGGCGCTGCCTCAGTATTGACCCTCCGACAGTGCGGCACTCCCTCAGTGCTGCCCCTCCGACAGTGCACCACTCCCTCAGTACTGCCCCTCGGACAGTGCAGCGCTCCCTCAGTACTGCCCCTCCGACAGTGCGGCGCTCCCTCAGTACTGCCACTCCGAACGTGCACCGCTCCCTCAATACTGCCCCTCCGACAGTGCACCGCTCCCTCAGTACTGCCCCTCCGACAGTGCGGCGCTGCCTCAGTATTGACCCTCCGACAGTGCGGCACTCCCTCAGTGCTGCCCTTCCGACAGTGCACCACTCCCTCAGTACTGCCACTCCGAACGTGCAGCGCTCCCTCAATACTTCCCCTCCGACAGTGCACCGCTCCCTCAGTACTGCCCCTCCGACAGTGCACCGCTCCCTCAGTACTGCCTCTCCGACAGTGCATTGCTCCCTCAGTACTGCCCATCCGACAGTGCACCGCTCCCTCAGTACTGCCCCTCCGACAATGCAGCGCCCCCTCAGTACTGCCCCTCCGACAGTGCAGCGCTCCCTCAGTAATGCCCCTCCGACAGTGTGGCGCTCCCTCAGTATTGCCCCTCCGACAGTGCGGCGCTCCCTAAGTATTGCCCCTCCAACAATGTGGGATTCCTCAGTGCTGCCCCTCGGACAGAGCAGCGCTCCCTCAGTACTGCCCATCCGACAATGCGGCGCTGCCTCAGTATTGACCCTCCGACATTGCGGCACTCCCTCAGCATTGCTCCTCCGACAGTGCAGCACTCCCTCAGTATTGACCCTCCCACAGTGCAGCACTCCCTCAGTACTGCCCCTCCGACTGTGCACCGCTCCCTCAGTACTGCCCCTCCGACTGTGCACCGCTCCCTCAGTACTGCCCATCCAAAAGTGCACCGCTCCCTCAGTACTGCCCCTCCGACAGTGCAGCGCTCCCTCAGTACAGACCCTCCGACAGTGCAGCGCTCCCTCAGTACTGCTCCTCCGACAGTGCGGCGCTCCCTCAGTACAGCCCCTCCGAAAGTGCGGCGCTCCCTCATTACTGCCCCTCCGACAGTGAGGCATTCCCCCAGTACTGCCCCTCCGACAGTGAAGTGCTCCCTTAGTACTGCCCCTCCGACAGTGCAGCGCTCCCTCAGTACTGTCCCTCCGACAGTGCGGCGCTCCCTCAGTACTGCCCCTCCAACAGTGCACCGCTCCCTCAGTACTGCCCGTCCGACAGTGCACCGCTCCCTCAGTACTGCCCCTCCGACAGTGCAGCCCTCCCTCAGTACTGCCCCTCGGACAGTCCAGCACTCCCTCAGTACTGCCCCGGCGACAGTGCAGCGCTCCCTCAGTAATGCCACTCCGACAGTGTGGCGCTCCCTCAGTACTGCCCCTCCGACCGTGCGGCACTCCCTCAGTACTGCCCCTCGGACAGTCCAGCACTCCCTCAGTACTGCCCCGGCGACAGTGCACCGCTCCCTCAGTACTGCCCCGGCGACAGTGCAGCACTCCCTCAGTACTGCCCCTCGGACAGTGCAGCACTCCCTCAGTACTGCCCCTCGGACAGTGCAGCACTCCCTCAGTACTGCCCCTCCGACAGTGCGGCGCTCCCTAACTTTTGACCCTCCAACAATGTGGGACTCCCTCAGTGCTGCCCCTCCGACAGAGCAGCGCTCCCTCAGCACAGCCCCTCCGACAGTGCGGCGCTGCCTCTGTTTTGACCCTCCGACATTGCGGCACTCCCTCAGTGCTGCCCCTCCGACAGTGCACCACTCCCTCAGTACTGCCCCTCCGACAGTGCAGCACTCCCTCAGTACTGCCCCTCCGACAGTGCAGCGCTCCCTCAGTACTACCCCTCCGAACGTGCACCGCTCCCTCAGTACTGCCCCTCCAAAAGTGCACCGCTCCCTCAATACTGCCCCTCCGACAGTGCACCACTCCCTCAGTACTGCCCCTCCGACAGTGCAGCCCTCCCTCAGTACTGCCCCTCCGACAGTGCAGCACTCCCTCAATACTGCCCCTCGGACAGTCCAGCACTCCCTCAGTACTGCCCCGCCAACAGTGCAGCGCTCCCTCAGTACTGCCCCTCCAACAGTGTGGCGCTCCCTCAGTATTGACCCTCTGACAGTGCAGCGCCCCCTCAGTATTGCCCCTCCGACAGTGCAGCACTCCCTCAGTACTGCCCCTCGGACAGTGCAGCACTCCCTCAGTACTGCCCATCCGACAGTGCGGTGCTCCCTCAGTATTGACCCTCCGACAGTGCAGCACTCCCTCAGTGCTGCCACTCCAACAGTGCATCGCTCCCTCAGTACTGCCCCTCCGAACGTGCACCGCTCCCTCAGCACTGCCCCCCGACAGTGCACCGCTCCCTCAGTACAGACCCTCCGATAGTGCGGCACTCCCTCAGTACTGCTCCTCCGACAGTGCGGCGCTCCCTCAGCAGTGCCCCTCCGACAGTGCGGCACTCCCTCAGTACTGCCCCTCCGACATTGAGGCATTCCCTCAGTACAGCCCCTCCGACAGTGCGGCACTCCCTCAATGCTGCCCCTCGGACAGTGCAGCACTCCCTCAGTATTGACCCTCCGACAGTGAGTCATTCCCCCAGTACTGCCCCTCTGACAGTGCGGTGCTCCCTTAGTACTGCCCCTCCGACAGTGCAGCGCTCCCTCAGTACTGACCCTCGGACAGTGCGGCACTCCCTCAGTACTGCCCCTCCGACAGTGCAGCCCTCCCTCTGTACTGCCCCTCCGACAGTGCAGCACTCCCTCAATACTTCCCCTCGGACAGTGCAGCACTCCCTCAGTACTGCCCCTCCGACAGTGCGGTGCTCCCTTAGTACTGCCCCTCCGACAGTGCAGCACTCCCTCAATACTTCCCCTCGGACAGTGCAGCGCTCCCTCAGTACTGCCCCTCCGACAGTGTCCCGCTCCCTCAGTATTGACCCTCTGACAGTGCAGCGCCCCCTCAGTATTGCCCCTCCGACAGTGCAGCACTCCGTCAGTACTGCCCCTCGGACAGAGCAGCGCTCCCTCAGTACTGCCCCTCGGACAGTGCAGCACTCCCTCAGTACTGCCCCTCGGACAGTGCAGCGCTCCCTCAGTACTGCCCCTCCGACAGTGCGGCGCTCCCTCAGTATTGACCCTCCGACAGTGCGGCACTCCCTCAGTGCTGCCCCTCCGACAGTGCACCACTCCCTCTTTACTGCCCCTCTGAACGTGCACTGCTACCTCAGTACTGCCCCTCCGACAGTGCGGGGCTCCCTCACTATTGACCCTCTGACAGTGCAGCGCCCCCTCAGTATTGCCCCTCCGACAGTGCCGCACTCCCTCAGCACTGACCCTCCCACAGTGCGGCACTCGCTCAGTACTGCCCCTCCGAATGTGCAGCGCTCCCTCAGTACTGCCCCTCCGACAGTGCACCGCTCCCTCAGTACTGCCCCTCCGAAAGTGCACCGATCACTCAGTACTGCCCCTCTGACAGTGCAGCACTCCCTCAGTACTGCCCCTCCGACAGTGCATCGCTCCCTCAGTGCAGACCCTCCGATAGGGCAGCACTCCCTCAGCACTGCTCCTCCGACAGTGCGGCGCTCCCTCAGTACTGCCCCTCCGACAGTGCAGCACTCCCTCAGTACTACCCCTCTGACAGTGCGGTGCTCCCTTAGTACTGCCTCTCCGACAGTGCAATGCTCCCTCAGTACTGCCCCTCCGACAGTGCAGCCCGCCCTCTGTACTGCCCCTCCGACAGTGCAGCACTCCCTCAATTCTGCCCCTTCTACAATGCAGCACTCCCTCAGTACAGCTCCTCCGACAGTGCATCGCTCCCTCCGTACTGCCCCTCCGACTGTGCGGGGCTCCCTCAGTATTGACCTTCTGACAGTGCAGCGCCCCCTCAGTATTGCCCCTCCGACAGTGCAGCACTCCCTCAGTACTGCCCCTCGGACAGAGCAGCGCTCCCTCAGTACTGCCCCTCCGACAGTGCGGCGCTGCCTCAGTATTGACCCTCCGACAGTGCGGCACTCCCTCAGTGCTGGCCCTCCGACAGTGCACCACTCCCTCAGTACTGCCCCTCGGACAGTGCAGCGCTCCCTCAGTACTGCCCCTCCGACAGTGCGGCGCTCCCTCAGTACTGCCACTCCGAACGTGCACCGCTCCCTCAATACTGCCCCTCCGACAGTGCACCGCTCCCTCAGTACTGCCCCTCCGACAGTGCGGCGCTGCCTCAGTATTGACCCTCCGACAGTGCGGCACTCCCTCAGTGCTGCCCTTCCGACAGTGCACCACTCCCTCAGTACTGCCCCTCCGACAATGCAGCGCCCCCTCAGTACTGCCCCTCCGACAGTGCACCGCTCCCTCAGTACTGCCCCTCCGACAGTGCACCGCTCCCTCAGTACTGCCTCTCCGACAGTGCATTGCTCCCTCAGTACTGCCCATCCGACAGTGCACCGCTCCCTCAGTACTGCCCCTCCGACAATGCAGCGCCCCCTCAGTACTGCCCCTCCGACAGTGCATCGCTCCCTCAGTACAGACCCTCCGACAGTGCAGCACTCCCTCAATACTGCCCCTCGGACAGTGCAGCACTCCCTCAGTACTGCCTCTCCGACAGTGCGGTGCTCCCTTAGTACTGCACCTCCGACAGTGTTGCGCTCCCTCAGTTCTGACCCTCGGACAGTGCGGCACTCCCTCAGTACTGCCCCTCCGACAGTGCAGCCCTCCCTCTGTACTGCCCTCCGACACTGCAGCACTCCCTCAATACTGCCCCTCGGACAGTGCAGCGCTCCCTGAGGACTGCCCCTCTGTCAGTGCTGCGCTCCCTCAGTATTGACCCTCCGACAGTGCGGCACTCCCTCAGTGCTGCCCCTCCGACAGTGCACCACTCCCTCATTACTGCCCCTCTGAACGTGCACCCTCCCTCAGTACTGCCCCTCTGACAGTGCACCGCTCCCTCCGTACTGCCACTCCGACAGTTCAGCGCTCCCTCAGTACTGCCCCTGCGACAGAGCAGCCCTCCCTGTGTACTGCCCCTCCGATAGTGCAGCACTCCCTCAATACTGCCTCTCGGACAGTGCAGCACTCCCTCAGTACTGCCCCTCCGACAGTGCATCGCTCCCTCAGTACTGCCCCTCCGACAGTGCGGCGCTTCCTCAGTATTGACGCTCTGACAGTGCAGCGCCCCCTCATTATTGCCCCTCCGACAGTGCAGCACTCCCTCAGTACTGACCCTCCACAGTGCATCACTCCCTCAGTACTGCCCCTCCGAACGTGCACTGCTCCCTCAGTACTGCCCTCCGACAATGCACCGCTCCCTCAATGCTGCCCCTCCGACAGTGCAGCGCTCCCTCAGTACTGCCCCTCTGACAGTGCAGTACTCCCGCAATACTGCCCCTCGGACAGTGCATCGCTCCCCCAGTACTGCCCCTCCGACAGTGCTGCGCTCCCCTCAGTCTTGACCCTCTGACAGGGCAGCGCCTCCTGAGTATTGCCCCTCCGACAGTGCAGCACTCCTCAGTTTTGACCATCCCACAGTGCAGCACTCCCTCGGTACTGCCCCTCCGACAGTGCAGCGCTCCCTCAGTGCTGCCCCTCCGATAGTGCAGCGCTCCCTCAGTACTGTCCCTCCGACAGTGCGGCGCTCCCTCAGTATTGACCCTCCGACAGTGCGGCACTCTCTCAGTGCTGCCCATCCGACAGTGCACCACCCCCTCATTACTGCCCCTCTGAACGTGAACCGCTCCCTCAGTACTGCCCCTCCGACAGTGCACCACTCCCTCAGTACTGCCCCTCCGACAGTGCACCGCTCCCTCAGTACTGCCCCTCCGACAGTGCAGCACTCCCTCAATACTGCCCCTCGTACAGTGCAGCACTCACTCAATACTGCCCCTCGGACAGTGCAGCACTCCTTCTGTACTGCCCCTCCGACAGTGCTGCACTCCCTCAATACTGCCCCTCGGACAGTGCAGCTCTCCCTCAGTACTGCCCCTCCAACAGTGCAGCACTACCCTCAAAACTGCCCTCGGACAGTGCAGCAGTCCCTCAGTACTGCCCCTCCGACAGTGCATCGCTCCCTCCGTACTGCCCCTCCGACAGTGCGGCGCTCCCTCAGTATTGACCCTCTGACAGTGCAGCGCCCCCTGAGTATTGCCCCTCCGACAGTGCGGCACTCCCTCAGTGCTGCCCCTCCGACAGTGCACCACTCCCTCATTACTGCCGCTCTGAAAGTGCACCGCTCCCTCAGCACTGCCCTACCGACAGTGCACCGCTCCCTCAGCACTGCCCCTCGGACAGTGCACCGCTCCCTCAGCACTGCCCTCCGACAGTGCACGCTCCCCTCAGCACTGCCCTCCGACAGTGCAGCCCCTCCCTCTGTACTGCCCCTCCGACAGTGCAGCCCTCCCTCTGTACTGCCCCTCCGACAGTGCAGCCCTCCCTCTGTACTGCCCCTCCGACAGTGCAGCACTCCTCAATACTGCCCCTCGGACAGTGCAGCACTCCCTCAGTACTGCCCCTCCGACACTACATCGCTCCCTCAGTACTGCCCCTCCGACAGTGCGGCGCTCCCTCATTATTGACCCTCTGACAGTGCAGCGCCCCCTCAGTATTGCCCCTCCGACAGTGCAGCACTCCCTCAGGGCTGCCCCTCCGACAGTGCACCGCTCCCTCAGTACTGCCCCTCCGACAGTGCACTGCTCCCTCAGTACTGCCGCTCCGACAGTGCAGCGCTCCCTCAGTCCTGCCCCTCCGACAGTGCAGCGCACCCTCAGTACTGCCCACCGACACTGCACCGCTCCCTCAGTACTGTCCCTCCGACAGTGCATCGCTTCCTCAGTACAGACCCTCTGATAGTGCAGCCCTCCCTCTGTACTGCCCCTCCGACAGGGCAGCACTCCCTCAATACTGCCCCTCGGACAGTGCAGCGCTCCCTCAGGGCTGCCCCTCCATCAGTGCTGCGCTCCCTCAGTATTGACCCTCCGACAGTGCGGCACTTCCTCAGTGCTGCCCCTCCGACAGTGCACCACTCCCTCATTACTGCCCCTCTGAACGTGCACCGCTCCCTCAGTACTGCCCCTCCGACAGTGCACCGCTCCCTCAGTACTGCCCCTCCGACAGTGCACCGCTCCCTCCGTACTGCCACTCCGACAGTGCAGCGCTCCCTCAGTACTGCCCCTCCGACAGAGCATCCCTCCCTGTGTACTGCCCCTCCGATAGTGCAGCACTCCCTCAATACTGCCCCTCGGACAGTGCAGCACTCCCTCAGTACTGCCCCTCCGACAGTGCACCGCTCCCTCAGTACTGCCCCTCCGAGAGTGCATCGCTCCCTCAGTACTGCCCCTCTGACAGTGCAGCGCCCCCTCAGTATTGCCCCTCCGACAGTGCAGCACTCCCTCAGTACTGACCCTCCCACAGTGCAGCACTCCCTCAGTACTGCCCTTCGGACAGTGCAGCGCTCCCTCAGTACTGCCCCTCCGATAGTGCGGCGCTCCCTCAATATTGACCGTCCGACAGTGCGGGACTCCCTCAGTGCTGCCCCTCCGACAGTGCATCACTCCCTCAGTACTGCCCCTCCGAACGTGCACTGCTCCCTCAATACTGCCCCTCCGACACTGCAGCTCTCCCTCAGTACTGCCTCTCTGACAGTGCATCGCTCCCCCAGTACTGCCCCTCCGACAGTGCTGCGCTCCCTCAGTCTTGACCCTCTGACAGGGCAGCGCCTCCTGAGCATTGCCCCTCCGACAGTGCAGCACTCCCTCAGTACTGACCCTCCCACAGTGCAGCACTCCCTCAGTACTGCCCTTCGGACAGTGCAGCGCTCCCTCGGTACTGACCCTCCGATAGTGCGGCGCTCCCTCAGTACTGCCCCTCCGACAGTGCAGCACTCCCTCTGTACTGCCCCTCCGACAGTGCTACACTCCCTCAATACTGCCCTCGGACAGTGCAGCACTCCCTCAGTACTGCACCTCCAACAGTGCAGCACTCCCTCAACACTGCCCTCGGACAGTGCAGCAGTCCCTCAGTACTGCCCCTCCGACAGTGCATCGCTCCCTCCGTACTGCCCCTCCGACAGTGCGGCGCTCCCTCAGTATTGACCCTCTGACAGTGCAGCGCCCCCTGAGTATTGCCCCTCCGACAGTGCAGCACTCCCTCAGTATTAACTCTCCCACAGTGCAGCGCTCCCTCCGTACTGCCCCTCCGACAGTGCGGCGCTCCCTCAGTATTGACCCTCTGACAGTGCACCGCTCCCTCAGTACTGCCCCTCCGACAGTGCAGCACTCCCTCAGTACTGCCCCTCCGACAGTGCACCACTCCCTCATTACTGCCCCTCCGACAGTGCAGCCCTCCCTCTGTACTGCCCCTCCGATAGTGCAGCCCTCCCTCTGTACTGCCCCTCCGATAGTGCAGCACTCCCTCAATACTGCCCCTCGGACAGTGCAGCACTCCCTCAGTACTGACCCTCCCACAGTGCAGCACTCCCTCAGTACTGCCCCTCGGACAGTGCAGCGCTCCCTCAGTACTGCCCCTCCGATAGTGCGGCGCTCCCTCAATATTGACCGTCCGACAGTGCGCCACTCCCTCAGTACTGCCCATCCGACAGTGCGGTGCTCCCTCAGTATTGACCCTCCGACAGTGCGGGACTCCCTCAGTGCTGCCCCTCCGACAGTGCATCACTCCCTCAGTACTGCCCCTCCGAACGTGCACTGCTCCCTCAGTACTGCCCCTCCGACAGTGCACCGCTCCCTCAGTGCTGCCCCTCCGACAGTGCAGCGCTCCCTCAGTACTGCCCCTCTGACAGTGCAGTACTCCCTCAATACTGCCCCTCGGACAGTGCATCGCTCCCCCAGTACTGCCCCTCCGACAGTGCAACACTCCCTCAGTACTGCCCCTCCGACAGTGCGGCGCTCCCTCAGTATTGACCCTCTGACAGTGCAGCGCCCCCTCAGTATTGCCGCTCCGACAGTGCAGCGCTCCCTCAGTACTGCCCCTCCGATAGTGCATCACTCCCTCAGTACTGCCCCTCCGAACGTGCACTGCTCCCTCAGTACTGCCTCTCCGACAGTGCACTGCCCCTCCGACAGTGCAGCGCTCCCTCAGTACTGCCCCTCTGACAGTGCAGTACTCCCTCAATACTGCCCCTCGGACAGTGCAGCACTCCCTCAGTACTGCCCCTCCGACAGTGCATCGCTCCCCCAGTACTGCCCCTCCGACAGTGCTGCGCTCCTCAGTATTGACCCTGTGACAGGGCAGCGCCCCCTGAGTATTGCCCTCCGACAGTGCAGCACTCCCTCAGTACTGCCCCTCCGACAGTGCAGCGCTCCCTCAGTACTGCCCCTCCGATAGTGCGGCGCTCCTCAGTACTGCCCCTCCGACAGTGCGGCGCTCCCTCAGTATTGACCCTCCGACAGTGCGGCACTCTCTCAGTGCTGCCCATCCGACAGTGCACCACCCCGTCATTACTGCCCCTCTGAACGTGCACCGCTCCCTCAGTACTGCCCCTCCGACAGTGCACCGCTCCCTCAGTACTGCCCCTCGACAGTGCACCGCTCCCTCAGTACTGCCCCTCCGACAGTGCAGCACTCCCTCAATACTGCCTCTCGTACAGTGGCAGCACTCCCTCATACTGCCCCTCGGACAGTGCAGCACTCCCTCTGTACTGCCCCTCCGACAGTGCTGCACTCCTCAATACTGCCCCTCGGACAGTGCAGCACTCCCTCAGTACTGCCCCTCCGACAGTGCAGCACTCCCTCAATACTGCCCCTCGGACAGTGCAGCACTCCCTCAGTACTTCCCTCCGACAGTGCATCGCTCCCTCAGTACTGCCCCTCGACAGTGCGGCGCTTCCTCAGTATTGACCCTCTGACAGTGCAGCGCCCCCTGAGTATTGCCCCTCCGACAGTGCAGCACTCCCTCTGTATTGACCCTCCCACAGCGCAGCACTCCCTCAGTACTGCCCTCGGACAGTGCAGCGCTCCCTCAGTACTGCCCCTCCGACAATGCGGCGCTCCCTCAGTATTGACCCTCCGACAGTGCAGCACTCTCTCAGTGCTGCCCCTCCGACAGTGCACCACCCCCTCATTACTGCCCCTCTGAACGTGCACCGCTCCCTCAGTACTGCCCTCCGACAGTGCACCGCTCCCTCAGTACTGCCTCTCCGACAGTGCACCGCTCCCTCAGTAACTGCCCCTCGACAGTGCAGCGCTCCCTCAATACTGCCCCTCCGACAGTGCAGCCCTCCCTCTGTACTGCCCTCCGACAGTGCAGCACTCCCTCAATACTGCCCCTCGGACAGTGCAGCACTCCCTCAGTACTGCCCCTCCGACAGTGCATCGCTCCCTCAGTACTGCCCCTCCCACAGTGCAGCACCCCCTCAGTACTGCCCCTCGGACAGTGCAGCGCTCCCTCAGTACTGCCCCTCCGATAGTGCGGCGCTCCCTCAATATTGACCCTCCGACAGTGCGTCACTCCCTCAGTGCTGCCCCTCTGACAGTGCACCACTCCCCTCAGTACTGCCCATCCGACAGTGCGGCGCTCCCTCTGTATTGACCCTCCGACAGTGTGGGACTCCCTCAGTGCTGCCCCTCCGACAGTGCATCACTCCCTCAGTACTGACCCTCCGACAGTGCAACCGCTCCGTCAGTACTGCCCCTCCGACAGTGCAGCGCTCCCTCAGTACTGCCCCTCTGACAGTGCAGCACTCCCTCAGTACTGCCCCTCCGACAGTGCACCGCTCCGTCAGTACTGCCCCTCCGACAGTGCAGCGCTCCCTCAGTACTGCCCCTCCGACAGTGCAGCACTCCCTCAGTACTGCCCCTCCGACAGTGCATCGCTCCCCCAGTACTGCCCCTCCGACAGTGCGGCGCTCCCTCAGTATTGACCCTCTGACAGGGCAGCGCCCCCTGAGTATTGCCCCTCCGACAGTGCAGCGCTCCCTCAGTACTGCCCCTCCCACAGTGCAGCACTCCCTCAGTACTGCCCCTCGGACAGTGCAGCGCTCCCTCCGTACTGCCCCTCCGACAGTGCGGCGCTCCCTCAGTATTGACCCTCCGACAGTGCGGCACTCCCTCAGTGCTGCCCTTCCGACAGTGCACCACTCCCTCATTACTGCCCCTCCGACAGTGCAGCCCTCCCTCTGTACTGCCCCTCCGACAGTGCAGCACTCCCTCAATACTGCCCCTCGGACAGTGCAGCCCTCCCTCTGTACTGCCCCTCCGACAGTGCAGCACTCCCTCAATACTGCCCCTCGGACAGTGCAGCACTCCCTCAGTACTGCCCCCCGACAGTGCAGCGCTCCCTCAGCACTGCCCCTCGGACAGTGCAGCGCCCCCTCAGTACTGCCCCTCGGACAGTGCATCACTCCCTCAGGACTGACCCTCCCACAGTGCAGCACTCCCTCAGTACTGCCCCTCGGACAGTGCAGCGCTCCCTCAGTACTGCCCCTCCGATAGTGCGGCGCTCCCTCAATATTGACCCTCCGACAGTGCGGCACTCCCTCAGTGCTGCCCCTCCGACAGTGCACCAGTCCCTCAGTACTGCCCATCCGACAGTGCGGTGCTCCCTCAGTGATGACCCTCCGACAGTGCGGGACTCCCTCAGTGCTGCCCCTCCGACAGTGCATCACTCCCTCAGTACTGCCCCTCCGAAAGTGCACCGCTCCCTCAGTACTGCCCCTCCAACAGTGCACCGCTCCCTCAGTACTGCCCCTCCGAAAGTGCAGCGCTCCCTCAGTACTGCCCCTCCGATAGTGCGGCACTCCCTCAGTACTGCTCCTCCGACAGTGCGGCGCTCCCTCAGTACTGCCCCTCCGACAGTGCGGCGCTCCCTCAGTACTGCCCCTCCGACAGTGAGGCGTTCCCTCAGTACTGCCCCTCCGACTGTGCGGGGCTCCCTCAGTACTGATCCTCGGACAGTGCGGCCCTCCCTCAGTACTGCCCCTCCGACAGTGCAGCCCTCCCTCTGTACTGCCCCTCCGACAGTGCAGCACTCCCTCAACACTGCCCCTCGGACAGTGCAGCACTCCCTCTATACTTCCCCTCCGACAGTGCATCGCTCCCTCAGTACTGCCCCTCCGACAGTGCGGCGCTTCCTCAGCATTGACCCTCTGACAGCGCAGCGCCCCCTGAGTATTGCCCCTCCGACAGTGCAGCACTCCCTCTGTATTGACCCTCCCACAGTGCAGCGCTCCCTCAGTACTGCCCCTCGGACAGTGCAGCGCTCCCTCAGTACTGCCCCTCGGACTGTGCAGCACTCCCTCAGTACTGCCCCTCGGACTGTGCAGCGCTCCCTCAGTGCTGCCCATCCGACAGTGCGGCACTCCCTCAGTATTGACCCTCCGACAATGCGGCACTCTCTCAGTACTGCCCCTCCGACACTGCACCGCTCCCTTAGTACTGCCCCTCCGACAGTGCACCGCTCCCTTAGTACTGCCCCTCCGACAGTGCACCGCTCCCTCAGTACTGCCCCTCCGACAGTGCAGCGCTCCCTCAGTACTGCCCCTCCGACAGTGCAGCACTCCCTCAATATTGACCCTCCGACAGTGCATCACTCCCTCAGTGCTGCCCCTCCGACAGTGCATCACTCCCTCAGTACTGCCCCTCCGACAGTGCATCACTCCCTCAGTACTGCCCCTCCGAACGTGCACTGCTCCCTCAGTACTGCCCCTCCGACAGTGCACCGCTCCCTCAGTACTGCCCCTCCGACAGTGCAGCCCTCCCTCTGTACTGCCCCTCCGACAGTGCAGCCCTCCCTCTGTACTGCCCCTCCGACAGTGCAGCACTTCCTCAATACTGCCCCTCGGACAGTGCAGCACTCCCTCAGTACTGCCCCCCGACAGTGCATCGCTCCCTCAGCACTGCCCCTCCGACAGTGCGGCGCTCCCTCATTATTGACCCTCCGACAGTGCGGCGCTCCCTCAGTACTGCCCCTCGGACAGTGCATCACTCCCTCAGGACTGACCCTCCCACAGTGCAGCACTCCCTCAGTACTGCCCCTCCGACAGTGCGGCACTCCCTCAGTGCTGCCCCTCCGACAGTGCACCAGTCCCTCAGTACTGCCCATCCGACAGTGCGGTGCTCCCTCAGGACTGACCCTCCCACAGTGCAGCACTCCCTCAGTACTGCCCCTCGGACAGTGCAGCGCTCCCTCAGTACTGCCCCTCCGATAGTGCGGCGCTCCCTCAATATTGACCCTCCGACAGTGCGGCACTCCCTCAGTGCTGCCCCTCCGACAGTGCACCAGTCCCTCAGTACTGCCCATCCGACAGTGCGGTGCTCCCTCAGTGATGACCCTCCGACAGTGCGGGACTCCCTCAGTGCTGCCCCTCCGACAGTGCATCACTCCCTCAGTACTGCCCCTCCGAAAGTGCACCGCTCCCTCAGTACTGCCCCTCCGACAGTGCACCGCTCGCTCAGTACTGCCCCTCCGAAAGTGCTGCGCTCCCTCAGTACTGCCCCTCCGATAGTGCGGCACTCCCTCAGTACTGCTCCTCCGACAGTGCGGCGCTCCCTCAGTACTGCCCCTCCGACAGTGCGGCGCTCCCTCAGTACTGCCCCTCCGACAGTGAGGCGTTCCCTCAGTACTGCCCCTCCGACTGTGCGGGGCTCCCTCAGTACTGATCCTCGGACAGTGCGGCCCTCCCTCAGTACTGCCCCTCCGACAGTGCAGCCCTCCCTCTGTACTGCCCCTCCGACAGTGCAGCACTCCCTCAATCCTGCCCCTCGGACAGTGCAGCACTCCCTCTATACTTCACCTCCGACAGTGCATCGCTCCCTCAGTACTGCCCCTCCGACAGTGCGGCGCTTCCTCAGCATTGACCCTCTGACAGTGCAGCGCCCCCTCAGTATTGCCCCTCCGACAGTGCAGCACTCCCTCTGTATTGACCCTCCCACAGTGCAGCACTCCCTCAGTACTGCCCCACGGACTGTGCAGCGCTCCCTCAGTACTGCCCCTCCGACAGTGCGGCACTCCCTCAGTATTGACCCTCCGACAATGCGGCACTCTCTCAGTGCTGCCCCTCCGACAGTGCACCACCCCCTCATTACTGCCCCTCCGACCGTGCACCGCTCCCTCAGTACTGCCCCTCCGACAGTGCACCGCTCCCTCAGTACTGCCCCTCCGACAGTGCACCGCTCCCTCAGTACTGCCCATCTGACAGTGCAGTGCTCCCTCTGTATTGACCCTCCGACAGTGCATCACTCCCTCAGTGCTGCCCCTCCGACAGTGCATCACTCCCTCAGTACTGCCCCTCCGAACGTGCACTGCTCCCTCAGTACTGCCCCTCCGACAGTGCACCGCTCCCTCAGTACTGCCCCTCCGACAGTGCAGCCCTCCCTCTGTACTGCCCCTCCGACAGTGCAGCCCTCCCTCTGTACTGCCCCTCCGACAGTGCAGCACTTCCTCAATACTGCCCCTCGGACAGTGCAGCACTCCCTCAGTACTGCCCCCCGACAGTGCATCGCTCCCTCAGCACTGCCCCTCCGACAGTGCGGCGCTCCCTCATTATTGACCCTCTGACAGTGCAGCGCCCCCTCAGTACTGCCCCTCGGACAGTGCATCACTCCCTCAGGACTGACCCTCCCACAGTGCAGCACTCCCCTCAGTACTGCCCCTCGGACAGTGCAGCGCTCCCTCAGTACTGCCCCTCCGATAGTGCGGCGCTCCCTCAATATTGACCCTCCGACAGTGCGGCACTCCCTCAGTGCTGCCCCTCCGACAGTGCACAAGTCCCTCAGTACTGCCCATCCGACAGTGCGGTGCTCCCTCAGTGATGACCCTCCGACAGTGCGGGACTCCCTCAGTGCTGCCCCTCCGACAGTGCATCACTCCCTCAGTACTGCCCCTCCGAAAGTGCACCGCTCCCTCAGTACTGCCCCTCCGACAGTGCACCGCTCGCTCAGTACTGCCCCTCCGAAAGTGCTGCGCTCCCTCAGTACTGCCCCTCCGATAGTGCGGCACTCCCTCAGTACTGCTCCTCCGACAGTGCGGCGCTCCCTCAGTACTGCCCCTCCGACAGTGCGGCGCTCCCTCAGTACTGCCCCTCCGACAGTGAGGCGTTCCCTCAGTACTGCCCCTCCGATAGTGCGGCACTCCCTCAGTACTGCTCCTCCGACAGTGCGGCGCTCCCTCAGTACTGCCCCTCCGACAGTGCGGCGCTCCCTCAGTACTGCCCCTCCGAAAGTGCACCGCTCCCTCAGTACTGCCCCTCCGACAGTGCACCGCTCGCTCAGTACTGCCCCTCCGAAAGTGCTGCGCTCCCTCAGTACTGCCCCTCCGATAGTGCGGCACTCCCTCAGTACTGCTCCTCCGACAGTGCGGCGCTCCCTCAGTACTGCCCCTCCGACAGTGCGGCGCTCCCTCAGTACTGCCCCTCCGACAGTGAGGCGTTCCCTCAGTACTGCCCCTCCGATAGTGCGGCACTCCCTCAGTACTGCTCCTCCGACAGTGCGGCGCTCCCTCAGTACTGCCCCTCCGACAGTGCGGCGCTCCCTCAGTACTGCCCCTCCGACAGTGCGGCGCTCCCTCATTATTGACCCTCTGACAGTGCAGCGCCCCCTCAGTACTGCCCCTCGGACAGTGCATCACTCCCTCAGGACTGACCCTCCCACAGTGCAGCACTCCCTCAGTACTGCCCCTCGGACAGTGCAGCGCTCCCTCAGTACTGCCCCTCCGATAGTGCGGCGCTCCCTCAATATTGACCCTCCGACAGTGCGGCACTCCCTCAGTGCTGCCCCTCCGACTGTGCACAAGTCCCTCAGTACTGCCCATCCGACAGTGCGGTGCTCCCTCAGTGATGACCCTCCGACAGTGCGGGACTCCCTCAGTGCTGCCCCTCCGACAGTGCATCACTCCCTCAGTACTGCCCCTCCGAAAGTGCACCGCTCCCTCAGTACTGCCCCTCCGACAGTGCACCGCTCGCTCAGTACTGCCCCTCCGAAAGTGCTGCGCTCCCTCAGTACTGCCCCTCCGATAGTGCGGCACTCCCTCAGTACTGCTCCTCCGACAGTGCGGCGCTCCCTCAGTACTGCCCCTCCGACAGTGCGGCGCTCCCTCAGTACTGCCCCTCCGACAGTGAGGCGTTCCCTCAGTACTGCCCCTCCGACTGTGCGGGGCTCCCTCAGTACTGATCCTCGGACAGTGCGGCCCTCCCTCAGTACTGCCCCTCCGACAGTGCAGCCCTCCCTCTGTACTGCCCCTCCGACAGTGCAGCACTCCCTCAATCCTGCCCCTCGGACAGTGCAGCACTCCCTCTATACTTCACCTCCGACAGTGCATCGCTCCCTCAGTACTGCCCCTCCGACAGTGCGGCGCTTCCTCAGCATTGACCCTCTGACAGCGCAGCGCCCCCTGAGTATTGCCCCTCCGACAGTGCAGCACTCCCTCTGTATTGACCCTCCCACAGTGCAGCACTCCCTCAGTACTGCCCCTCGGACTGTGCAGCGCTCCCTCAGTACTGCCCCTCCGACAGTGCGGTGCTCCCTCAGTATTGACCCTCCGACAATGCGGCACTCTCTCAGTGCTGCGCCTCCGACAGTGCACCACCCCCTCATTACTGCCCCTCCGACCGTGCACCGCTCCCTCAGTACTGCCCCTCCGACAGTGCACCGCTCCCTCAGTACTGCCCCTCCGACAGTGCACCGCTCCCTCAGTACTGCCCCTCCGACAGTGCACCGCTCCCTTAGTACTGCCCCTCCGACAGTGCACCGCTCCCTCAGTACTGCCCCTCCGACAGTGCAGCGCTCCCTCAGTACTGCCCCTCCGACAGTGCAGCCCTCCCTCTGTACTGCCCCTCCGACAGTGCAGCACTCCCTCAATACTGCCCCTCGGACAGTGCAGCACTCCCTCAGTGCTGCCCCTCCGACAGTGCATCGCTCCCTCAGTACTGCCCCTCCGACACTGCAGCGCTCCCTCAGTACTGCCCCTCCGACAGTGCAGCACTCCCTCAATATTGACCCTCCGACAGTGCGGGACTCCCTCAGTGCTGCCCCTCCGACAGTGCATCACTCCCTCAGTACTGCCCCTCCGAACGTGCACTGCTCCCTCAGTACTGCCCCTCCGACAGTGCACCGCTCCCTCAGTACTGCCCCTCCGACAGTGCAGCGCTCCCTCAGTACTGCCCCTCTGACAGTGCAGTACTCCCTCAATACTGCCCCTCGGACAGTGCAGCACTCCCTCAGTACTGCCCCTCCGACAGTGCATCGCTCCCCCAGTACTGCCCCTCCGACAGTGCGGCGCTCCCCCAGTACTGCCCCTCCGACAGTGCGGCGCTCCCTCAGTACTGCCCCTCCGACAGTGCAGCGATCCGTCAGTACAGACCCTCCGATAGTGCGGCACTCCCTCAGTACTGCTCCTCCGACAGTGCGGCGCTCCCTCAGTACTGCCCCTCCGATAGTGCGGCGCTCCCTCAGTACTGCCCCTCCGACAGTGCGGCGCTCCCTCAGTATTGACCCTCCGACAGTGCACCGCTCCCTCAGTACTGCCCCTCCGACAGTGCACCACCCCGTCATTACTGCCCCTCTGAACGTGCACCGCTCCCTCAGTACTGCCCCTCCGACAGTGCACCGCTCCCTCAGTACTGCCCCTCCGACAGTGCACCGCTCCCTCAGTACTGCCCCTCCGACAGTGCAGCACTCCCTCAGTACTGCCCCTCGGACAGTGCAGCACTCCCTCTGTACTGCCCCTCCGACAGCGCTGCACTCCCTCAATACTGCCCCTCGGACAGTGCAGCCCTCCCTCTGTACTGCCCCTCCGACAGTGCAGCACACCCTCAATACTGCCCCTCGGACAGTGCAGCACTCCCTCAGTACTTCCCCTCCGACAGTGCATCGCTCCCTCAGTACTGCCCCTCCGACTGTGCGGCGCTTCCTCAGTATTGACCCTCTGACAGCGCAGCGCCCCCTGAGTATTGCCCCTCCGACAGTGCAGCACTCCCTCTGTATTGACCCTCCCACAGCGCAGCACTCCCTCAGTACTGCCCCTCGGACAGTGCAGCGCTCCCTCAGTACTGCCCCTCCGACAGTGCGGCGCTCCCTCAGTATTGACCCTCCGACAGTGCGGCACTCTCTCAGTGCTGCCCCTCCGACAGTGCACCACCCCCTCATTACTGCCCCTCTGAACGTGCACCGCTCCCTCAGTACTGCCCCTCCGACAGTGCACCGCTCCCTCAGTACTGCCCCTCCGACAGTGCACCGCTCCCTCAGTACTGCCTCTCCGACAGTGCACCGCTCCCTCAGTACTGCCCCTCCGACAGTGCAGCGCTCCCTCAGTACTGCCCCTCCGACAGTGCAGCCCTCCCTCTGTACTGCCCCTCCGACAGTGCAGCACTCCCTCAATACTGCCCCTCGGACAGTGCAGCACTCCCTCACTACTGCCCCTCCGACAGTGCATCGCTCCCTCAGTACTGCCCCTCCGACAGTGCGGCGCTCCCTCAGTATTGACCCTCTGGCAGTGCAGCGCCCCCTCAGTATTGCCCCTCCGACAGTGCAGCACTCCCTCAGTACTGACCCTCCCACAGTGCAGCACTCCCTCAGTACTGCCCCCCGACAGTGCATCGCTCCCTCAGTACTGCCCCTCCGATAGTGCGGCGCTCCCTCAGTACTGCCCCTCGGACAGTGCAGCGCTCCCTCAGTACTGCCCCTCCGATAGTGCGGCGCTCCCTCAATATTGACCCTCCGACAGTGCGGCACTCCCTCAGTGCTGCCCCTCCGACAGTGCACCACTCCCTCAGTACTGCCCATCCGACAGTGCGGTGCTCCCTCAGTAATGACCCTCCGACAGTGCGGGACTCCCTCAGTGCTGCCCCTCCGACAGTG
The DNA here is from genome assembly GCF_052327205.1 of Somniosus microcephalus. NCBI lineage: Eukaryota > Metazoa > Chordata > Chondrichthyes > Squaliformes > Somniosidae > Somniosus > Somniosus microcephalus. The sequence continues at coordinate 47,402,951 of NW_028225179.1, forward strand.
CATCACTCCCTCAGTACTGCCCCTCCGAAAGTGCACCGCTCCCTCAGTACTGCCCCTCCGACAGTGCGGTGCTCCCTCAGTACTGCCCCTCCGAAAGTGCAGCGCTCCCTCAGTACTGCCCCTCCGATAGTGCGGCAGTCCCTCAGTACTGCTCCTCCGACAGTGCGGCGCTCCCTCAGTACTGCCCCTCCGACAGTGAGGCGTTCGCTCAGTACTGATCCTCGGACAGTGCGGCCCTCCCTCAGTACTGCCCCTCCGACAGTGCAGCCCTCCCTCTGTACTGCCCCTCCGACAGTGCAGCACTCCCTCAATACTGCCCCTCGGACAGTGCAGCACTCCCTCTGTACTTCCCCTCCGACAGTGCATCGCTCCCTCAGTACTGCCCCTCCGACAGTGCGGCGCTTCCTCAGTATTGACCCTCTGACAGTGCAGCGCCCCCTGAGTATTGCCCCTCCGACAGTGCAGCACTCCCTCTGTATTGACCCTCCCACAGTGCAGCACTCCCTCAGTACTGCCCCTCGGACTGTGCAGCGCTCCCTCAGTACTGCCCCTCCGACAGTGCGGCACTCCCTCAGTATTGACCCTCCGACAATGCGGCACTCTCTCAGTGCTGCCCCTCCGACAGTGCACCACCCCCTCATTACTGCCCCTCCGACCGTGCACCGCTCCCTCAGTACTGCCCCTCCGACAGTGCACCGCTCCCTCAGTACTGCCCCTCCGACAGCGCACCGCTCCCTCAGTACTGCCCCTCCGACAGTGCACCGCTCCCTTAGTACTGCCCCTCCGACAGTGCACCGCTCCCTCAGTACTGCCCCTCCGACAGTGCAGCGCTCCCTCAGTACTGCCCCTCCGACAGTGCAGCCCTCCCTCTGTACTGCCCCTCCGACAGTGCAGCACTCCCTCAATACTGCCCCTCGGACAGTGCAGCACTCCCTCAGTGCTGCCCCTCCGACAGTGCATCGCTCCCTCAGTACTGCCCCTCCGACAGTGCAGCGCTCCCTCAGTACTGCCCCTCGGACAGTGCGGCGCTCCCTCAGTACTGCCCCTCCGACAGTGCAGCACACCCTCAATATTGACCCTCCGACAGTGCGGGACTCCCTCAGTGCTGCCCCTCCGACAGTGCATCACTCCCTCAGTACTGCCCCTCCGAACGTGCACTGCTCCCTCAGTACCGCCCCTCCGACAGTGCACCGCTCCCTCAGTACTGCCCCTCCGACAGTGCAGCGCTCCCTCAGTACTGCCCCTCCGACAGTGTAGCGCTCCCTCAGTACTGCCCCTCTGACAGTGCAGTACTCCCTCAATACTGCCCCTCGGACAGTGCAGCACTCCCTCAGTACTGCCCCTCCGACAGTGCATCGCTCCCCCAGTACTGCCCCTCTGACAGTGCGGCGCTCCCTCAGTATTGACCCTCTGACAGGGCAGCGCCCCCTGAGTATTGCCCCTCCGACAGTGCATCGCTCCCTCAGTACTGCCCCTCCGACAGTGCAGCGCTCCCTCAGTACTGCCCCTCGGACAGTGCGGCGCTCCCTCAGTACTGCCCCTCCGACAGTGCAGCACACCCTCAATATTGACCCTCCGACAGTGCGGGACTCCCTCAGTGCTGCCCCTCCGACAGTGCATCACTCCCTCAGTACTGCCCCTCCGAACGTGCACTGCTCCCTCAGTACCGCCCCTCCGACAGTGCACCGCTCTCTCAGTACTGCCCCTCCGACAGTGCAGCGCTCCCTCAGTACTGCCCCTCCGACAGTGTAGCGCTCCCTCAGTACTGCCCCTCTGACAGTGCAGTACTCCCTCAATACTGCCCCTCGGACAGTGCAGCACTCCCTCAGTACTGACCCTCCGACAGGGCAGCGCTCCCTCAGTACTGCCCCTCCGACAGTGCAGCGCTCCCTCAGTACTGTCCCTCCGACAGTGCATCGCTCCCTCAGTACTGCCCCTCCGACAGTGCAGCGCTCCCTCAGTACTGCCCCTCCGACAGTGCAGCGATCCGTCAGTACAGACCCTCCGATAGTGCGGCACTCCCTCAGTACTGCTCCTCCGACAGTGCGGCGCTCCCTCTGTATTGACGCTCCGACAGTGCGGGACTCCCTCAGTGCTGCCCCTCCGACAGTGCATCACTCCCTCAGTACTGCCCCTCCGACAGTGCACCGCTCCCTCAGTACTGCCCCTCCGGCAGTGCAGCGCTCCCTTAGTACGGCCCCTCTGACAGTGCCGTACTCCCTCAATACTGCCCCTCGGACAGTGCAGCACTCCCTCAGTACTGCCCCTCCGACAGTGCATCGCTCCCCCAGTACTGCCCCTCCGACAGTGCGGTGCTCCCTCAGTATTGACCCTCCGACAGTGCGGCACTCCCTCAGTTTTGACCCTCCCACAGTGCGGCGCTCCCTCAGTACTGCCCCTCCGACAGTGCGGTGCTCCCTCAGTACTGCCCCTCCGACAGTGCGGTGCTCCCTCAGTACTGCCCCTCCGACAGTGCATCGCTCCCTCAGTACAGACCCTCCGACAGTGCGGTGCTCCCTCAGTACTGCCCCTCCGACAGTGCGGTGCTCCCTCAGTACTGCCCCTCCGACAGTGCATCGCTCCCTCAGTACAGACCCTCCGACAGTGCAGCACTCCCTCAATACTGCCCCTCGGACAGTGCAGCACTCCCTCAGTACTGCCTCTCCGACAGTGCGGTGCTCCCTTAGTACTGCACCTCCGACAGTGTTGCGCTCCCTCAGTTCTGACCCTCGGACAGTGCGGCACTCCCTCAGTACTGCCCCTCCGACAGTGCAGCCCTCCCTCTGTACTGCCCTCCGACACTGCAGCACTCCCTCAATACTGCCCCTCGGACAGTGCAGCGCTCCCTCAGGACTGCCCCTCTGTCAGTGCTGCGCTCCCTCAGTATTGACCCTCCGACAGTGCGGCACTCCCTCAGTGCTGCCCCTCCGACAGTGCACCACTCCCTCATTACTGCCCCTCTGAACGTGCACCCTCCCTCAGTACTGCCCCTCTGACAGTGCACCGCTCCCTCCGTACTGCCACTCCGACAGTTCAGCGCTCCCTCAGTACTGCCCCCTGCGACAGAGCAGCCCTCCCTGTGTACTGCCCCTCCGATAGTGCAGCACTCCCTCAATACTGCCTCTCGGACAGTGCAGCACTCCCTCAGTACTGCCCCTCCGACAGTGCATCGCTCCCTCAGTACTGCCCCTCCGACAGTGCGGCGCTTCCTCAGTATTGACGCTCTGACAGTGCAGCGCCCCCTCATTATTGCCCCTCCGACAGTGCAGCACTCCCTCAGTACTGACCCTCCCACAGTGCATCACTCCCTCAGTACTGCCCCTCCGAACGTGCACTGCTCCCTCATACTGCCCCTCCGACAATGCACCGCTCCCTCAATGCTGCCCCTCCGACAGTGCAGCGCTCCCTCAGTACTGCCCCTCTGACAGTGCAGTACTCCCGCAATACTGCCCCTCGGACAGTGCATCGCTCCCCCAGTACTGCCCCTCCGACAGTGCTGCGCTCCCTCAGTCTTGACCCTCTGACAGGGCAGCGCCTCCTGAGTATTGCCCCTCCGACAGTGCAGCACTCCCTCAGTTTTGACCATCCCACAGTGCAGCACTCCCTCGGTACTGCCCCTCCGACAGTGCAGCGCTCCCTCAGTGCTGCCCCTCCGATAGTGCAGCGCTCCCTCAGTACTGTCCCTCCGACAGTGCGGCGCTCCCTCAGTATTGACCCTCCGACAGTGCGGCACTCTCTCAGTGCTGCCCATCCGACAGTGCACCACCCCCTCATTACTGCCCCTCTGAACGTGAACCGCTCCCTCAGTACTGCCCCTCCGACAGTGCACCACTCCCTCAGTACTGCCCCTCCGACAGTGCACCGCTCCCTCAGTACTGCCCCTCCGACAGTGCAGCACTCCCTCAATACTGCCCCTCGTACAGTGCAGCACTCACTCAATACTGCCCCTCGGACAGTGCAGCACTCCTTCTGTACTGCCCCTCCGACAGTGCTGCACTCCCTCAATACTGCCCCTCGGACAGTGCAGCTCTCCCTCAGTACTGCCCCTCCAACAGTGCAGCACTCCCTCCAATACTGCCCTCGGACAGTGCAGCAGTCCCTCAGTACTGCCCCTCCGACAGTGCATCGCTCCCTCCGTACTGCCCCTCCGACAGTGCGGCGCTCCCTCAGTATTGACCCTCTGACAGTGCAGCGCCCCCTGAGTATTGCCCCTCCGACAGTGCGGCACTCCCTCAGTGCTGCCCCTCCGACAGTGCACCACTCCCTCATTACTGCCGCTCTGAAAGTGCACCGCTCCCTCAGCACTGCCCCTCCGACAGTGCACCGCTCCCACAGTACTGCCCCTCCGACAGTGCACCGCTCCCTCAGCACTGCCCCTCCGACAGTGCACCGCTCCCTCAGCACTGCCCCTCCGACAGTGCAGCCCTCCCTCTGTACTGCCCCTCCGACAGTGCAGCCCTCCCTCTGTACTGCCCCTCCGACAGTGCAGCCCTCCCTCTGTACTGCCCCTCCGACAGTGCAGCACTCCCTCAATACTGCCCCTCGGACAGTGCAGCACTCCCTCAGTACTGCCCCTCCGACACTACATCGCTCCCTCAGTACTGCCCCTCCGACAGTGCGGCGCTCCCTCATTATTGACCCTCTGACAGTGCAGCGCCCCCTCAGTATTGCCCCTCCGACAGTGCAGCACTCCCTCAGGGCTGCCCCTCCGACAGTGCACCGCTCCCTCAGTACTGCCCCTCCGACAGTGCACTGCTCCCTCAGTACTGCCGCTCCGACAGTGCAGCGCTCCCTCAGTCCTGCCCCTCCGACAGTGCAGCGCACCCTCAGTACTGCCCACCGACACTGCACCGCTCCCTCAGTACTGTCCCTCCGACAGTGCATCGCTTCCTCAGTACAGACCCTCTGATAGTGCAGCCCTCCCTCTGTACTGCCCCTCCGACAGGGCAGCACTCCCTCAATACTGCCCCTCGGACAGTGCAGCGCTCCCTCAGGGCTGCCCCTCCGTCAGTGCTGCGCTCCCTCAGTATTGACCCTCCGACAGTGCGGCACTTCCTCAGTGCTGCCCCTCCGACAGTGCACCACTCCCTCATTACTGCCCCTCTGAACGTGCACCGCTCCCTCAGTACTGCCCCTCCGACAGTGCACCGCTCCCTCAGTACTGCCCCTCCGACAGTGCACCGCTCCCTCCGTACTGCCACTCCGACAGTGCAGCGCTCCCTCAGTACTGCCCCTCCGACAGAGCATCCCTCCCTGTGTACTGCCCCTCCGATAGTGCAGCACTCCCTCAATACTGCCCCTCGGACAGTGCAGCACTCCCTCAGTACTGCCCCTCCGAGAGTGCATCGCTCCCTCAGTACTGCCCCTCCGACAGTGCGGCGCTCCCTCAGTATTGACCCTCTGACAGTGCAGCGCCCCCTCAGTATTGCCCCTCCGACAGTGCAGCACTCCCTCAGTACTGACCCTCCCACAGTGCAGCACTCCCTCAGTACTGCCCTTCGGACAGTGCAGCGCTCCCTCAGTACTGCCCCTCCGATAGTGCGGCGCTCCCTCAATATTGACCGTCCGACAGTGCGGGACTCCCTCAGTGCTGCCCCTCCGACAGTGCATCACTCCCTCAGTACTGCCCCTCCGAACGTGCACTGCTCCCTCAGTACTGCCCCTCCGACAGTGCACCGCTCCCTCAGTACTGCCCCTCTGACACTGCAGCTCTCCCTCAGTACTGCCCCTCTGACAGTGCAGTACTCCCGCAATACTGCCCCTCGGACAGTGCAGCACTCCCTCAGCACTGCCTCTCTGACAGTGCATCGCTCCCCCAGTACTGCCCCTCCGACAGTGCTGCGCTCCCTCAGTCTTGCCCCTCCGACAGTGCAGCACTCCCTCGGTACTGCCCCTCCGATAGTGCGGCGCTCCCTCAGTACTGACCCTCCGATAGTGCGGCGCTCCCTCAGTACTGCCCCTCCGACAGTGCAGCACTCCCTCTGTACTGCCCCTCCGACAGTGCTACACTCCCTCAATACTGCCCTCGGACAGTGCAGCACTCCCTCAGTACTGCACCTCCAACAGTGCAGCACTCCCTCAACACTGCCCTCGGACAGTGCAGCAGTCCCTCAGTACTGCCCCTCCGACAGTGCATCGCTCCCTCCGTACTGCCCCTCCGACAGTGCGGCGCTCCCTCAGTATTGACCCTCTGACAGTGCAGCGCCCGCTGAGTATTGCCCCTCCGACAGTGCAGCGCTCCCTCAGTATTGACCCTCCGACAGTGCACCGCTCCCTCAGCACTGCCCCTCCGACAGTGCAGCACTCCCTCAGTATTAACTCTCCCACAGTGCAGCACTCCCTCAGTACTGCCCCTCGGACAGTGCAGCGCTCCCTCCGTACTGCCCCTCCGACAGTGCAGCACTCCCTCAATACTGCCCCTCCGACAGTGCAGCCCTCCCTCTGTACTGCCCCTCCGATAGTGCAGCACTCCCTCAATACTGCCCCTCGGACAGTGCAGCACTCCCTCAGTACTGCCCCTCCGACAGTGCATCGCTCCCTCAGTACTGCCCCTCCGACAGTGCAGCACTCCCTCAGTACTGACCCTCCCACAGTGCAGCACTCCCTCAGTACTGCCCCTCGGACAGTGCAGCGCTCCCTCAGTATTGCCCCTCCGACAGTGCAGCACTCCCTCAGTACTGACCCTCCCACAGTGCAGCACTCCCTCAGTACTGCCCCTCGGACAGTGCAGCGCTCCCTCAGTACTGCCCCTCCGATAGTGCGGCGCTCCCTCAATATTGACCGTCCGACAGTGCGCCACTCCCTCAGTACTGCCCATCCGACAGTGCGGTGCTCCCTCAGTATTGACCCTCCGACAGTGCGGGACTCCCTCAGTGCTGCCCCTCCGACAGTGCATCACTCCCTCAGTACTGCCCCTCCGAACGTGCACTGCTCCCTCAGTACTGCCCCTCCGACAGTGCACCGCTCCCTCAGTGCTGCCCCTCCGACAGTGCAGCGCTCCCTCAGTACTGCCCCTCTGACAGTGCAGTACTCCCTCAGTACTGCCCCTCGGACAGTGCATCGCTCCCCCAGTACTGCCCCTCCGACAGTGCGGCGCTCCCTCAGTATTGACCCTCTGACAGGGCAGCGCCCCCTGAGTATTGCCCCTCCGACAGTGCAGCACTCCCTCAGTATTGCCCCTCCGACAGTGCGGTGCTCCCTCAGTATTGACCCTCCGACAGTGCGGCACTCTCTCAGTGCTGCCCATCCGACAGTGCACCACCCCCTCATTACTGCCCCTCTGAACGTGCACCGCTCCCTCAGTACTGCCCCTCTGACTGTGCACCGCTCCCTCAGCAATGCCCCTCCGACAGTGCACCGCTCCCTCAGTACTGCCCCTCCGACAGTGCAGCACTCCCTCAATACTGCCCCTCGTACATTGCAGCACTCCCTCAATACTGCCCCTCGGACAGTGCAGCACTCCCTCAGTACTGCCCCTCGGACAGTGCAGCACTCCCTCAGCACTGCCCCTCCGACAGTGCATTGCTCCCTCCGTACTGCCCCTCCGACAGTGCAGCGCTCCCTCAGTACTGCCCCTCCGATAGTGCGGCGCTCCCTCAATATTGACCCTCCGACAGTGCGGCACTCCCTCAGTGCTGCCCCTCCGACAGTGCACCACTCCCTCAGTACTGCCCATCCGACAGTGCGGTGCTCCCTCAGTAATGACCCTCCAACAGTGCGGGACTCCCTCAGTGCTGCCCCTCCGACAGTGCATCACTCCCTCAGTACTGCCCCTCCGAACGTGCACCGCTCCCTCAGTACTGCCCCTCCGACAGTGCACCGCTCCCTCAGTACTGCCCCTCCGACAGTGCACCGCTCCCTCAGTACTGCCCCTCCGAAAGGGCACCGCTCCCTCAGTCCTGCCCCTCCGACAGTGCAGCGCTCCCTCAGTACTGCCCCTCCTACAGTGCATCGCTCCCTCAGTACAGACCCTCCGATAGTGCGGTACTCCCTCAGTACTGCTCCTCCGACAGTGCGGCGCTCCCTCAGTACTGCCCCTCCGACAGTGCGGCGCTCCCTCAGTACTGCCCCTCCGACAGTGAGGCGTTCCCTCAGTACTGACCCTCGGACAGTGCGGCCCTCCCTCAGTACTGCGCCTCCGACATTGCAGCCCTCCCTCTGTACTGCCCCTCCGACAGTGCAGCACTCCCTCAATACTGCCCCTCGGACAGTGCAGCACTCCCTCAGTACTGCCCCTCCGACACTGCATCGCTCCCTCTGTACTGCCCCTCCGACAGTGCAGCACTCCCTCAATACTGCCCCTCGGACAGTGCAGCACTCCCTCAGAACTGTCCCTCGGACAGTGCAGCGCTCCCTCAGTACTGCCCCTCCGACAGTGCACCGCTCCCTCAGCACTGCCCCTCCGACAGTGCACCCCTCCCTCCGTACTGCCACTCCGACAGTGCAGCGCTCCCTCAGTACAGCCCCTCCAACAGAGCAGCCCTCCCTCTGTACTGCCCCTCCGATAGTGCAGCACTCCCTCAATACTGCCCCTCGGACAGTGCAGCACTCCCTCAGTAATGCCCCTCCGACAGTGCGGCGCTCCCTCAGTATTGACCCTCTGACAGTGCAGCGCCCCCTCAGTATTGCCGCTCCGACAGTGCAGCGCTCCCTCAGTACTGCCCCTCCGATAGTGCATCACTCCCTCAGTACTGCCCCTCCGAACGTGCACTGCTCCCTCAGTACTGCCTCTCCGACAGTGCACTGCCCCTCCGACAGTGCAGCGCTCCCTCAGTACTGCCCCTCTGACAGTGCAGTACTCCCTCAATACTGCCCCTCGGACAGTGCAGCACTCCCTCAGTACTGCCCCTCCGACAGTGCATCGCTCCCCCAGTACAGCCCCTCCGACAGTGCAGCACTCCCTCAGTACTGCCCCTCCGACAGTGCAGCGCTCCCTCAGTACTGCCCCTCCGATAGTGCGGCGCTCCCTCAGTACTGCCCCTCCGACAGTGCAGCGCTCCCTCAGTACTGCCCCTCCGATAGTGCGGCGCTCCCTCAGTACTGCCCCTCCGACAGTGCGGCACTCTCTCAGTGCTGCCCATCCGACAGTGCACCACCCCGTCATTACTGCTCCTCTGAACGTGCACCGCTCCCTCAGTACTGCCCCTCCGACAGTGCACCGCTCCCTCAGTACTGCCCCTCCGACAGTGCACCGCTCCCTCAGTACTGCCCCTCCGACAGTGCAGCACTCCCTCAATACTGCCTCTCGTACAGTGCAGCACTCCCTCAATACTGCCCCTCGGACAGTGCAGCACTCCCTCTGTACTGCCCCTCCGACAGTGCTGCACTCCCTCAATACTGCCCCTCGGACAGTGCAGCACTCCCTCAGTACTGCCCCTCCGGCAGTGCAGCACTCCCGCAATACTGCCCCTGCGACAGTGCAGCACTCCCTCAGTACTGCCCCTCCGACAGTGCATCGCTCCCTCCGTACTGCCCCTCCGACAGTGCGGCGCTCCCTCAGTATTGACCCTCTGACAGTGCAGCGCCCCCTGAGTATTGCCCCTCCGACAGTGCAGCACTCCCTCAGTACAGCCCCTCGGACAGTGCGGCGCTCCCTCCGTATTGACCCTCCGACAGTGCAGCGCTCCCTCAGTACTGCCCCTCCGATAGTGCGGCGCTCCCTCAATATTGGCCCTCCGACAGTGCGGCACTCCCTCAGTACTGCCGATCCGACAGTGCAGTGCTCCCTCAGTACTGCCCCTCCGACAGTGCATCGCTCCCTCAGTAATGACCCTCCGACAGTGCATCGCTCCCTCAGTAATGACCCTCCGACAGTGCATCGCTCCCTCAATATTGGCCCTCCGACAGTGCGGCACTCTCTCAGTGCTGCCCCTCCGACAGTGCACCACCCCGTCATTACTGCCCCTCTGAACGTGCACCGCTCCCTCAGTACTGCCCCTCCGACAGTGCAGCGCTCCCTCAGTACTGCCCCTCCGACAGTGCAGCACTCCCTCAATACTGCCCCTCGGACAGTGCAGCACTCCCTCTGTACTGCCCCTCCGACAGTGCTGCACTCCCTCAATACTGCCCCTCGGACAGTGCAGCACTCCCTCAGTACTGCCCCTCCGACAGTGCAGCACTCCCTCAATACTGCCCCTCGGACAGTGCAGCACTCCCTCAGTACTGCCCCTCCGACAGTGCGGCGCTTCCTCAGTATTGACCCTCTGACAGTGCAGCGCCCCCTGAGTATTGCCCCTCCGACAGTGCAGCACTCCCTCTGTATTGACCCTCCCACAGCGCAGCACTCCCTCAGTACTTCCCCTCCGACAGTGCAGCGCTCCCTCAGTATTGACCCTCCGACAGTGCACCGCTCCCTCAGTACTGCCTCTCCGACAGTGCACCGCTCCCTCAGTACTGCCCCTCCGACAGTGCAGCGCTCCCTCAATACTGCCCCTCCGACAGTGCAGCCCTCCCTCTGTACTGCCCCTCCGACAGTGCAGCACTCCCTCAATACTGCCCCTCGGACAGTGCAGCACTCCCTCAGTACTGCCCCTCCGACAGTGCATCGCTCCCTCAGTACTGCCCCTCCGACAGTGCGGCGCTCCCTCAGTATTGACCCTCTGGCAGTGCAGCGCCCCCTCAGTATTGCCCCTCCGACAGTGCAGTACTCCCTCAGTACTGACCCTCCCACAGTGCAGCACCCCCTCAGTACTGCCCCTCGGACAGTGCAGCGCTCCCTCAGTAATGCCCCTCCGATAGTGCGGCGCTCCCTCAATATTGACCCTCTGACAGTGCACCACTCCCTCAGTACTGTCCATCCGACAGTGCGGCGCTCCCTCAGTATTGACCCTCCGACAGTGTGGGACTCCCTCAGTGCTGCCCCTCCGACAGTGCATCACTCCCTCAGTACTGCCCCTCCGACAGTGCAGTACTCCCTCAATACTGCCCCTCGGACAGTGCAGCACTCCCTCAGTACTGCCCCTCCGACAGTGCATCGCTCCCCCAGTACTGCCCCTCCGACAGTGCAGCACTCCCTCAGTACTGCCCCTCCGATAGTGCGGCGCTCCCTCAGTACTGCCCCTCCGATAGTGCGGCGCTCCCTCAGTACTGCCCCTCCGAAAGTGCGGCGCTCCCTCAGTACTGCCCCTCCGAAAGTGCAGCGATGCGTCAGTACAGACCCTCCGATAGTGCGGCACTCCCTCAGTACTGCCCCTCCGAAAGTGCAGCGATCCGTCAGTACAGACCCTCCGACAGTGCGGCACTCCCTCAGTGCTGCCCCTCCGACAGTGCACCACTCCCACAGTACTGCCCCTCCGACAGTGCACCACTCCCTCATTACTGCCCCTCCGACAGTGCACCACTCCCACAGTACTGCCCCTCCGACAGTGCAGCCCTCCCTCTGTACTGCCCCTCCGACAGTGCAGCCCTCCCTCTGTACTGCCCCTCCGACAGTGCAGCACTCCCTCAATACTGCCCCTCGGACAGTGCAGCACTCCCTCAGTACTGCCCCCCGACAGTGCATCGCTCCCTCAGCACTGCCCCTCCGACAGTGCGGCGCTCCCTCATTATTGACCCTCTGACAGTGCAGCGCCCCCTCAGTACTGCCCCTCGGACAGTGCATCACTCCCTCAGGACTGACCCTCCCACAGTGCAGCACTCCCTCAGTACTGCCCCTCGGACAGTGCAGCGCTCCCTCAGTACTGCCCCTCCGATAGTGCGGCGCTCCCTCAATATTGACCCTCCGACAGTGCGGCACTCCCTCAGTGCTGCCCCTCCGACAGTGCACCAGTCCCTCAGTACTGCCCATCCGACAGTGCGGTGCTCCCTCAGTGATGACCCTCCGACAGTGCGGGACTCCCTCAGTGCTGCCCCTCCGACAGTGCATCACTCCCTCAGTACTGCCCCTCCGAAAGTGCACCGCTCCCTCAGTACTGCCCCTCCAACAGTGCACCGCTCCCTCAGTACTGCCCCTCCGAAAGTGCAGCGCTCCCTCAGTACTGCCCCTCCGATAGTGCGGCACTCCCTCAGTACTGCTCCTCCGACAGTGCGGCGCTCCCTCAGTACTGCCCCTCCGACAGTGCGGCGCTCCCTCAGTACTGCCCCTCCGACAGTGAGGCGTTCCTTCAGTACTGCCCCTCCGACTGTGCGGGGCTCCCTCAGTACTGATCCTCGGACAGTGCGGCCCTCCCTCAGTACTGCCCCTCCGACAGTGCAGCCCTCCCTCTGTACTGCCCCTCCGACAGTGCAGCACTCCCTCAACACTGCCCCTCGGACAGTGCAGCACTCCCTCTATACTTCCCCTCCGACAGTGCATCGCTCCCTCAGTACTGCCCCTCCGACAGTGCGGCGCTTCCTCAGCATTGACCCTCTGACAGCGCAGCGCCCCCTGAGTATTGCCCCTCCGACAGTGCAGCACTCCCTCTGTATTGACCCTCCCACAGTGCAGCACTCCCTCAGTACTGCCCCTCGGACTGTGCAGCGCTCCCTCAGTGCTGCCCATCCGACAGTGCGGCACTCCCTCAGTATTGACCCTCCGACAATGCGGCACTCTCTCAGTGCTGCCCCTCCGACAGTGCACCACCCCCTCATTACTGCCCCTCCGACCGTGCACCGCTCCCTCAGTACTGCCCCTCCGACAGTGCACCGCTCCCTCAGTACTGCCCCTCCGACAGTGCACCGCTCCCTCAGTACTGCCCCTCCGACAGTGCACCGCTCCCTTAGTACTGCCCCTCCGACAGTGCACCGCTCCCTCAGTACTGCCCCTCCGACAGTGCAGCGCTCCCTCAGTACTGCCCCTCCGACAGTGCAGCCCTCCCTCTGTACTGCCCCTCCGACAGTGCAGCACTCCCTCAATACTGCCCCTCGGACAGTGCAGCACTCCCTCAGTGCTGCCCCTCCGACAGTGCATCGCTCCCTCAGTACTGCCCCTCCGACAGTGCAGCGCTCCCTCAGTACTGCCCCTCCGACAGTGCATCACTCCCTCAGTGCTGCCCCTCCGACAGTGCATCACTCCCTCAGTACTGCCCCTCCGAACGTGCACTGCTCCCTCAGTACTGCCCCTCCGACAGTGCACCGCTCCCTCAGCACTGCCCCTCCGACAGTGCACCGCTCCCACAGTACTGCCCCTCCGACAGTGCAGCCCTCCCTCTGTACTGCCCCTCCGACAGTGCAGCCCTCCCTCTGTACTGCCCCTCCGACAGTGCAGCACTTCCTCAATACTGCCCCTCGGACAGTGCAGCACTCCCTCAGTACTGCCCCCCGACAGTGCATCGCTCCCTCAGCACTGCCCCTCCGACAGTGCGGCGCTCCCTCATTATTGACCCTCTGACAGTGCAGCGCCCCCTCAGTACTGCCCCTCGGACAGTGCATCACTCCCTCAGGACTGACCCTCCCACAGTGCAGCACTCCCTCAATATTGACCCTCCGACAGTGCGGCACTCCCTCAGTGCTGCCCCTCCGACAGTGCACCAGTCCCTCAGTACTGCCCATCCGACAGTGCGGTGCTCCCTCAGTGATGACCCTCCGACAGTGCATCACTCCCTCAGTACTGCCCCTCCGAAAGTGCACCGCTCCCTCAGTACTGCCCCTCCGAAAGTGCTGCGCTCCCTCAGTACTGCCCCTCCGATAGTGCGGCGCTCCCTCAGTACTGCTCCTCCGACAGTGCGGCGCTCCCTCAGTACTGCCCCTCCGACAGTGAGGCGTTCCCTCAGTACTGCCCCTCCGACAGTGAGGCGTTCCCTCAGTACTGCCCCTCCGACAGTGCGGCGCTCCCTCAGTACTGCCCCTCCGACAGTGAGGCGTTCCCTCAGTACTGCCCCTCCGACTGTGCGGGGCTCCCTCAGTACTGATCCTCGGACAGTGCGGCCCTCCCTCAGTACTGCCCCTCCGACAGTGCAGCCCTCCCTCTGTACTGCCCCTCCGACAGTGCAGCACTCCCTCAATCCTGCCCCTCGGACAGTGCAGCACTCCCTCTATACTTCACCTCCGACAGTGCATCGCTCCCTCAGTACAGCCCCTCCGATAGTGCGGCGCTCCCTCAGTATTGACCCTCCGACAGTGCGGCACTCTCTCAGTGCTGCCCATCCGACAGTGCACCACCCCCTCATTACTGCCCCTCTGAACGTGCACCGCTCCCTCAGTACTGCCCCTCCGACAGTGCACCGCTCCCTCAGTACTGCCCCTCCGACAGTGCAGCACTCCCTCGATACTGCCCCTCGTACAGTGCAGCACTCCCTCAATACTGCCCCTCGAACAGTGCAGCACTCCCTCTGTACTGCCCCTCCGACAGTGCAGCACTCCCTCAGTACTGCCCCTCGGACAGTGCAGCACTCCCTCAGTACTGCCCCTCCGACAGTGCATCACTCCCTCCGTACTGCCCCTCCGACAGTGCGGCGCTCCCTCAGTATTGACCCTCTGACAGTGCAGCGCCCCCTGAGTATTGCCCCTCCGACAGTGCAGCACTCCCTCAGTATTAACTCTCCCACAGTGCAGCACTCCCTCAGTACTGCCCCTCGGACAGTGCAGCGCTCCCTCCGTACTGCCCCTCCGACTGTGCGGCGCTCCCTCAGTATTGACCCTCCGACAGTGCGGCACTCCCTCAGTGTTGCCCCTCCGACAGTGCACCACTCCCTCTTTACTGCCCCTCTGAAAGTGCACCACTCCCTCAGTACTGCCCCTCGGACAGTGCACCGCTCCCACAGTACTGCCCCTCCGACAGTGCACCGCTCCCTCAGCACTGCCCCTCCGACAGTGCACCGCTCCCTCAGCACTGCCCCTCCGGCAGTGCAGCCCTCCCTCTGTACTGCCGCTCCGACAGTGCAGCCCTCCCTCTGTACTGCCCCTCCGACAGTGCAGCACTCCCTCAATACTGCCCCTCAGACAGTGCAGCACACCCTCAGTACTGCCCCCCGACAGTGCATCGCTCCCTCAGTACTGCCCCTCCGACAGTGCGGCGCTCCCTCATTATTGACCCTCTGACAGTGCAGCGCCCCCTCAGTATTGCCCCTCCGACAGTGCAGCACTCCCTCAGGACTGACCCTCCCACAGTGCAGCACTCCCTCAGTACTGCCCCTCGGACAGTGCAGCGCTCCCTCAGTACTGCCCCTCCGATAGTGCAGCGCTCCCTCAATATTGACCCTCCGACAGTGCGGCACTCCCTCAGTGCTGCCCCTCCGACAGTGCATCACTCCCTCAGTACTGCCCCTCCGAAAGTGCACCGCTCCCTCAGTACTGCCCCTCCGACAGTGCACCGCTCCCTCAGTGCTGCCCCTCTGACAGTGCACCGCTCCCTCAGTACTGCCCCTCCGAAAGTGCAGCGCTCCCTCAGTACTGCCCCTCCGATAGTGCGGCACTCCCTCAGTACTGCTCCTCCAACAGTGCACCGCTCCCTCAGTACTGCCCCTCCGACAGTGCACAGCTCCCTCAGTACTGCCCCTCCGAAAGGGCACCGCTCCCTCAGTCCTGCCCCTCCGACAGTGCAGCGCTCCCTCAGTACTGCCCCTCCGACAGTGCAGCGCTCCCTCAGTACAGACCCTCCGATAGTGCGGCACTCCCTCAGTACTGCTCCTCCGACAGGGCGGCGCTCCCTCAGTACTGCCCCTCCGACAGTGTGGCGCTCCCTCAGTACTGCCCCTCCGACAGTGAGGCGTTCCCTCAGTACTGCCCCTCCAACAGTGCGGCGTTCCCTCAGTACTGCCCCTCCGACAGTGCGGTGCTCCCTTAGTACTGCCCCTCCGACTGTGCGGGGCTCCCTCAGTACTGCCCCTCCGACAGTGCAGCACTCCCTCAATACTGCCCCTCGGACAGTGCAGCACTCCCTCAGTACTGCCCCTCCGACAGTGCATCGCTCCCTCAGTACTGCCCCTCAGACACTGCGGCGCTTCCTCAGTATTGACCCTCTGACAGTGCAGCGCCCCCTGAGTATTGCCCCTCCGACAGTGCAGCACTCCCTCAATACTGCCCCTCGGACAGTGCAGCACTCCCTCCGTACTGCCCCTCCGACAGTGCATCGCTCCCTCAGTACTGCCCCTCAGACACTGCGGCGCTTCCTCAGTATTGACCCTCTGACAGTGCAGCGCCCCCTGAGTATTGCCCCTCGGACAGTGCAGCACTCCCTCAGTACTGCCCCTCGGACAGTGCAGCGCTCCCTCAGTACTGCCCCTCCGACAGTGCGGCGCTCCCTCAGTATTGACCCTCTGACAGTGCAGCGCCCCCTGAGTATTGCCCCTCGGACAGTGCAGCACTCCCTCAGTACTGCCCCTCTGACAGTGCATCACTCCCTCAGTACTGCCCCTCCGAACGTGCACTGCTCCCTCAGTACTGCCCCTCCGAAAGGGTACCGCTCCCTCAGTCCTGCCCCTCCGACAGTGCAGCGCTCCCTCAGTACTGCCCCTCCGACAGTGCATCGCTCCCTCAGTGCAGACCCTCCGATAGTGCGGCACTCCCTCAGTACTGCTCCTCCGGCAGTGCGGCGCTCCCTCAGTACTGCCCCTCCGACAGTGTGGCGCTCCCTCAGTACTGCCCCTCCGACAGTGAGGCGTTCCCTCAGTACTGCCCCTCCAACAGTGCGGCGTTCCCTCAGTACTGCCCCTCCGACAGTGCAGCACTCCCTCAATACTGCCCCTCGGACAGTGCAGCACTCCCTCAGTACTGCCGCTCCGACAGTGCATCGCTCCCTCAGTACTGCCCCTCAGACACTGCGGCGCTTCCTCAGTATTGACCCTCGGACAGTGCAGCGCCCCCTGAGTATTGCCCCTCTGACAGTGCAGCACTCCCTCAGTACTGCCCCTCGGACAGTGCAGCACTCCCTCAGTACTGCCCCTCCGATAGTGCACCGCTCCCTCCGAACTGCCACTCCGACGGTGCAGCACTCAATCAGTACTGCCCCTCCGACAGTGCATCGCTCCCTCAGTACTGCCCCTCCGACAGTGCGGCGCTCCCTCAGTATTGACCCTCTGACAGTGCAGCGCCCCCTCAGTACTGCCCCTCCGATAGTGCGGCGCTTCCTCAATATTGACCGTCGGACAGTGCGTCACTCCCTCAGTGCTGCCCCTCCGACAGTGCGGTGCTCCCTCAGTACTGCCCCTCCGAACGTGCACTGCTCCCTCAGTGCTGCCCCTCCGACAGTGCACCGCTCCCTCAGTACTGCCCCTCCGACAGTGCAGCGCTCCCTCAGTACTGCCCCTCTGACAGTGCAGTACTCCCTCAATACTGCCCCTCAGACAGTGCAGCACTCCCTCAGTGCTGCCCCTCCGACAGTGCACCGCTCCCTCAGTACTGCCCCTCCGACAGTGCAGCGCTCCCTCAGTACTGCCCCTCTGACAGTGCAGTACTCCCTCAGTACTGCCCCTCTGACAGTGCAGTACTCCCTCAGTATTGCCCCTCCCACAGTGCAGCACTCCCTCAGTACTGCACCTCCGACAGTGCAGCGCTCCCTCAGTACTGCCCCTCCGATAGTGCGGCGCTCCCTCAGGATTGACCCTCCGACAGTGCGGCACTCTCTCAGTGCTGCCCATCCGACAGTGCACCACCCCCTCATTACTGCCCCTCTGAACGTGCACCGCTCCCTCAGTACTGCCCCTCCGACAGTGCACCGCTCCCTCAGTACTGCCCCTCCGACAGTGCACCGCTCCCTCAGTACTGCCCCTCCGACAGTGCAGCACTCCCTCGATACTGCCCCTTGTACAGTGCAGCACTCCCTCAATACTGCCCCTCGAACAGTGCAGCACTCCCTCTGTACTGCCCCTCCGAGAGTGCTGCACGCCCTCAATACTGCCCCTCGGACTGTGCAGCACTCCCTCAGGACTGCCCCTCTGGCAGTGCAGCACTCCCTCAGTACTGCCCCTCGGACAGTGCAGCACTCCCTCAGTACTGCCCCTCCGACAGTGCATCACTCCCTCCGTACTGCCCCTCCGACAGTGCGGCGCTCCCTCAGTATTGACCCTCTGACAGTGCAGCGCCCACTGAGTATTGCCCCTCCGACAGTGCAGCACTCCCTCAGTATTAACTCTCCCACAGTGCAGCACTCCCTCAGTACTGCCCCTCGGACAGTGCAGCGCTCCCTCCGTACTGCCCCTCCGACAGTGCGGCGCTCCCTCAGTATTGACCCTCCGACAGTGCGGCACTCCCTCAGTGCTGCCCCTCCGACAGTGCACCACTCCCTCATTACTGCCACTCTGAAAGTGCACCACTCCCTCAGCACTACCCCTCCGACAGTGCACCGCTCCCTCAGTACTGCCCCTCCGACAGTGCAGCCCTCCCTCTGTACTGCCGCTCCGACAGTGCAGCCCTCCCTCTGTACTGCCCCTCCGACAGTGCACCGCTCCCTCTGTACTGCCCCTCCGACAGTGCACCGCTCCCACAGTACTGCCCCTCCGACAGTGCAGCCCTCCCTCTGTACTGCCGCTCCGACAGTGCAGCCCTCCCTCTGTACTGCCCCTCCGACAGTGCAGCACTCCCTCAATACTGCCCCTCAGACAGTGCAGCACACCCTCAGTACTGCCCCCCGACAGTGCATCGCTCCCTCAGTACTGCCTCTCCGACAGTGCACCGCTCCCTCAGTCCTGCCCCTCTGACAGTGCACCGCTCCCTCAGTACTGCTCCTCCGACAGTGCGGCGCTCCCTCAGTACTGCCCCTCCGACAGTGCGGCGCTCCCTCAGTACTGCCCCTCCGACAGTGAGGCGTTCCCTCAGTACTGCCCCTCCGACAGTGCGGCGCTTCCTCAGTATTGACCCTCTGACAGTGCAGCGCCCCCTGAGTATTGCCCCTCCGACAGTGCAGCACTCCCTCAGTACTGCCCCTCGGACAGTGCGGCACTCTCTCAGTGCTGCCCCTCCGACAGTGCACCACCCCCTCATTACTGCCCCTCTGAACGTGCACCGCTCCCTCAGTACTGCCCCTCCGACAGTGCAGCGCTCCCTCAGTACTGCCCCTCCGACAGAGCACCGCTCCCTCAGTACTGCCCCTCCGACAGTGCAGCGCTCCCTCAGTACTGCCTCTCCGACAGTGCAGCCCTCCCTCTGTACTGCCCCTCCGACAGTGCAGCACTCCCTCAATACTGCCCCTCGGACAATGCAGCACTCCCTCAGTACTGCCCCTCCGACAGTGCAGCCCTCCCTCTGTACTGCCCCTCCGACAGCGCAGCACTCCCTCAATACTGCCCCTCGGACAGTGCAGCACTCCCTCAGTACTGCCCCTCCGACAGTGCATCGCTCCCTCAGTACTGCCTCTCCGACAGTGCGACGCTCCCTCAGTATTGACCCTCTGGCAGTGCAGCGCCCCCTCAGTATTGGCCCTTCGACAGTGCAGCACTCCCTCAGTACTGACCCTCCCACAATGCAGCACTCCCTCAGTACTGCCCCTCAGACACTGCAGCGCTCCCTCAGTACTGCACCTCCGACAGTGCGGAGCTCCCTCAGTGCTGCTCCCCCCACAGTGCACTGCTGCCTCAGTACTGCCCCTCCAATAGTGCACTGCTCCCTCAGTACTGCCCCTCCGACAGTGCAGCGCTCCCTCAGTCCTGCCCCTCCGACAGTGCAGCGCACCCTCAGTACTGCCCCTCCGACAGTGCAGCCCTCCCTCTGTACTGCCCCTCCAACAGTGCAGCACTCCCTCAATACTGCCCCTCGGACAGTGCAGCACTCCCTCAGTACTGCCCCTCCAACAGTGCAGCGCTCCCTCAGTACTGCCCCTCCAACAGTGCGGCACTCCCTCAATATTGACCCTCTGACAGTGCAGCGCCCCCTCAGTATTGCCCCTCCGACAGTGCAGCACACCCTCAGTACTGCCCCTCGGACAGTGCAGCGCTCCCTCAGTGCTGCCCCTCCGACAGTGCGACGCTCCCTCAGTATTGACACTCCCACAGTGCGGCACTCCCTCACTACTGCCCCTCGGACAGTGCGGCACTCCCTCAGTGCTGCCCCTCCAACAGTGCACCACTCCCTCAGTACTGCCCCTCCGAACATGCACCGCTCCCTCAGTACTGCCCCTCCGACAGTGCACCGCTCCCTCAGTACTGCCCCTCCAACAGTGCACCGCTCCCTCAGTACTGCCCCTCCGACAGTGCAGCACTCCCTCAATACTGCCCCTCGGACAGTGCGGCGCTCCCTCAGTATTGACCCTCCGACAGTGCACCGCTCCCTCAGTACTGCCCCTCCGACAGTGCAGCGCTCCCTCAGTACTGCCCCTCTGACAGTGCAGTACTCCCTCAATACTGCCCCTCAGACAGTGCAGCACTCCCTCAGTACTGCCCCTCCGACAGTGCATCGCTCCCCCAGTACTGCCCCTCCGACAGTGCTGCGCTCCCTCAGTATTGACCCTCCGACAGTGCAGCGCTCCCTCAGTACTGCCCCTCCGATATTGCGGCGCTCCCTCAGTATTGACCCTCCGACAGTGCACCGCTCCCTCAGTACTGCCCCTCCGACAGTGCACCGCTCCCTCAGTACTGCCCCTCCGACAGTGCAGCACTCCCTCGATACTGCCCCTCGTACAGTGCAGCACTCCCTCAATACTGCCCCTCAAACAGTGCAGCACTCCCTCTGTACTGCCCCTCCGACAGTGCTGCACTCCCTCAATACTGCCCCTCGGACAGTGCAGCACTCCCTCAGTACTGCCCCTCTGGCAGTGCAGCACTCCCTCAGTACTGCCCCTCGGACAGTGCAGCACTCCCTCACTACTGCCCCTCCGACAGTGCATCACTCCCTCCGTACTGCCCCTCCGACAGTGCGGCGCTCCCTGAGTATTGCCCCTCCGACAGTGCAGCACTCCCTCAGTATTAACTCTCCCACAGTGCAGCACTCCCTCAGTACTGCCCCTCGGACAGTGCGGCACTCCCTCAGTGCTGCCCCTCCGACAGTGCACCACTCCCTCATTACTGCCACTCTGAAAGTGCACCGCTCCCTCAGCACTACCCCTCCGGCAGTGCACCGCTCCCACAGTACTGCCCCTCCGACAGTGCAGCACTCCCTCAGTACTGCCCCTCCAACAGTGCAGCCCTCCCTCTGTACTGCCGCTCCGACAGTGCAGCCCTCCCTCTGTACTGCCCCTCCGACAGTGCAGCACTCCCTCAATACTGCCCCTCAGACAGTGCAGCACTCCCACAGTACTGACCCCCGACAGTGCATCGCTCCCTCAGTACTGCCCCTCCGACAGTGCGGCGCTCCCTCATTATTGACCCTCCGACAGTGCAGCACTCTCTCAGTACTGCCCCTCGGACAGTGCAGCGCTCCCTCAGTGCTGCCCCTCCGACAGTGCATCACTCCCTCAATACTGCCCCTCCGAAGGTGCACCGCTCCCTCAGTACTGCCCCTCCGACAGTGCACCGCTCCCTCAGTCCTGCCCCTCTGACAGTGCACCGCTCCCTCAGTACTGCCCCTCCGAAAGTGCAGCGCTCCCTCAGTACTGCCCCTCCGATAGTGCGGCACTCCCTCAGTACTGCTCCTCCGACAGTGCGGCGCTCCCTCAGTACTGCCCCTCCGACAGTGCGGCGCTCCCTCAGTACTGCCCCTCCGACAGTGAGGCGTTCCCTCAGTACTGCCCCTCCGACAGTGCGGCGCTTCCTCAGTATTGACCCTCTGACAGTGCAGCACTCCCTCAGTACTGCCCCTCGGACAGTGCGGCACTCTCTCAGTGCTGCCCCTCCGACAGTGCACCACCCCCTCATTACTGCCCCTCTGAACGTGCACCGCTCCCTCAGTACTGCCCCTCCGACAGTGCAGCGCTCCCTCAGTACTGCCCCTCCGACAGAGCACCGCTCCCTCAGTACTGCCCCTCCGACAGTGCAGCGCTCCCTCAGTACTGCCTCTCCGACAGTGCAGCCCTCCCTCTGTACTGCCCCTCCGACAGTGCAGCACTCCCTCAATACTGCCCCTCGGACAATGCAGCACTCCCTCAGTACTGCCCCTCCGACAGTGCAGCCCTCCCTCTGTACTGCCCCTCCGACAGCACAGCACTCCCTCAATACTGCCCCTCGGACAGTGCAGCACTCCCTCAGTACTGCCCCTCCGACAGTGCATCGCTCCCTCAGTACTGCCTCTCCGACAGTGCGACGCTCCCTCAGTATTGACCCTCTGGCAGTGCAGCGCCCCCTCAGTATTGGCCCTTCGACAGTGCAGCACTCCCTCAGTACTGACCCTCCCACAATGCAGCACTCCCTCAGTACTGCCCCTCAGACACTGCAGCGCTCCCTCAGTACTGCACCTCCGACAGTGCGGAGCTCCCTCAGTGCTGCTCCCCCCACAGTGCACTGCTGCCTCAGTACTGCCCCTCCAATAGTGCACTGCTCCCTCAGTACTGCCCCTCCGACAGTGCAGCGCTCCCTCAGTCCTGCCCCTCCGACAGTGCAGCGCACCCTCAGTACTGCCCCTCCGACAGTGCAGCCCTCCCTCTGTACTGCCCCTCCAACAGTGCAGCACTCCCTCAATACTGCCCCTCGGACAGTGCAGCACTCCCTCAGTACTGCCCCTCCAACAGTGCAGCGCTCCCTCAGTACTGCCCCTCCGACAGTGCGGCACTCCCTCAATATTGACCCTCTGACAGTGCAGCGCCCCCTCAGTATTGCCCCTCCGACAGTGCAGCACACCCTCAGCACTGCCCCTCGGACAGTGCAGCGCTCCCTCAGTGCTGCCCCTCCGACAGTGCGACGCTCCCTCAGTATTGACACTCCCACAGTGCGGCACTCCCTCACTACTGCCCCTCGGACAGTGCGGCACTCCCTCAGTGCTGCCCCTCCAACAGTGCACCACTCCCTCAGTACTGCCCCTCCGAACATGCACCGCTCCCTCAGTACTGCCCCTCCGACAGTGCACCGCTCCCTCAGTACTGCCCCTCCAACAGTGCACCGCTCCCTCAGTACTGCCCCTGCGACAGTGCAGCACTCCCTCAATACTGCCCCTCGGACAGTGCGGCGCTCCCTCAGTATTGACCCTCTGACAGTGCAGCGCCCCCTCAGTACTGCCCCTCCGATAGTGCGGCGCTCCCTCAATATTGACCGTCGGACAGTGCGTCACTCCCTCAGTGCTGCCCCTCCGACAGTGTGGTGCTCCCTCAGTACTGCCCCTCCGAACGTGCACTGCTCCCTCAGTGCTGCCCCTCCGACAGTGCACCGCTCCCTCAGTACTGCCCCTCTGACAGTGCAGTACTCCCTCAATACTGCCCCTCAGACAGTGCAGCACTCCCTCAGTACTGCCCCTCCGACAGTGCATCGCTCCCCCAGTACTGCCCCTCCGACAGTGCTGCGCTCCCTCAGTATTGACCCTCTGACAGGGCAGCGCCCCCTGAGTATTGCCCCTCCCACAGTGCAGCACTCCCTCAGTACTGCCCCTCCGACAGTGCAGCGCTCCCTCAGTACTGCCCCTCCGATAGTGCGGCGCTCCCTCAGTACTGCCCCTCCGACAGTGCATCACTCCCTCAATACTGCCCCTCCGAAGGTGCACCGCTCCCTCAGTACTGCCCCTCCGACAGTGCACCGCTCCCTCAGTCCTGCCCCTCTGACAGTGCGGCGCTCCCTCAGTACTGTCCCTCCGATAGTGCGGCACTCCCTCAGTACTGCTCCTCCGACAGTGCGGCGCTCCCTCAGTACTGCCCCTCCGACAGTGCGGCGCTCCCTCAGTACTGCCCCTCCGAC
This sequence comes from Somniosus microcephalus, assembly GCF_052327205.1. Taxonomy (NCBI): domain Eukaryota; kingdom Metazoa; phylum Chordata; class Chondrichthyes; order Squaliformes; family Somniosidae; genus Somniosus; species Somniosus microcephalus. Next base: position 47,426,551 of record NW_028225179.1, read on the forward strand.
AGTGAGGCGTTCCCTCAGTACTGCCCCTCCGACAGTGCGGCGCTTCCTCAGTATTGACCCTCTGACAGTGCAGCGCCCCCTGAGTATTGCCCCTCCGACAGTGCAGCACTCCCTCTGTATTGACCCTCCCACAGTGCAGCGCTCCCTCAGTACTGCCCCTCCGACAATGCGGCGCTCCCTCAGTACTGCCCCTCGGACAGTGCGGCACTCTCTCAGTGCTGCCCCTCCGACAGTGCACCACCCCCTCATTACTGCCCCTCTGAACGTGCACCGCTCCCTCAGTACTGCCCCTCCGACAGTGCAGCGCTCCCTCAGTACTGCCCCTCCGACAGTGCACCGCTCCCTCAGTACTGCCCCTCCGACAGTGCAGCGCTCCCTCAGTACTGCCTCTCCGACAGTGCAGCCCTCCCTCTGTACTGCCCCTCCGACAGTGCAGCACTCCCTCAATACTGCCCCTCGGACAATGCAGCACTCCCTCAGTACTGCCCCTCCGACAGTGCAGCCCTCCCTCTGTACTGCCCCTCCGACAGCGCAGCACTCCCTCAATACTGCCCCTCGGACAGTGCAGCACTCCCTCAGTACTGACCCTCCGACAGTGCATCGCTCCCTCAGTACTGCCTCTCCGACAGTGCGACGCTCCCTCAGTATTGACCCTCTGGCAGTGCAGCGCCCCCTCAGTATTGGCCCTTCGACAGTGCAGCACTCCCTCAGTACTGACCCTCCCACAATGCAGCACTCCCTCAGTACTGCCCCTCAGACACTGCAGCGCTCCCTCAGTACTGCACCTCCGACAGTGCGGAGCTCCCTCAGTGCTGCTCCCCCCACAGTGCACTGCTGCCTCAGTACTGCCCCTCCAATAGTGCACTGCTCCCTCAGTACTGCCCCTCCGACAGTGCAGCGCTCCCTCAGTCCTGCCCCTCCGACAGTGCAGCGCACCCTCAGTACTGCCCCTCCGACAGTGCAGCCCTCCCTCTGTACTGCCCCTCCAACAGTGCAGCACTCCCTCAATACTGCCCCTCGGACAGTGCAGCACTCCCTCAGTACTGCCCCTCCAACAGTGCAGCGCTCCCTCAGTACTGCCCCTCCGACAGTGCGGCACTCCCTCAATATTGACCCTCTGACAGTGCAGCGCCCCCTCAGTATTGCCCCTCCGACAGTGCACCGCTCCCTCAGTACTGCCCCTCCGAAAGTGCAGCGCTCCCTCAGTACTGCCCCTCCGATAGTGCGGCGCTCCCTCAGTACTGCCCCTCCGACAGTGCGGCGCTCCCTCAGTACTGCCCCTCCGACAGTGCATCGCTCCCTCAGTACTGCCCCTCCGACAGTGCGGCGCTCCCTCAGTACTGCCCCTCCGACAGTGCGGCGCTCCCTCAGTACTGCCCCTCCGACAGTGAGGCGTTCCCTCAGTACTGCCCCTCCGACAGTGCGGCGCTTCCTCAGTATTGACCCTCTGACAGTGCAGCGCCCCCTGAGTATTGCCCCTCCGACAGTGCAGCACTCCCTCTGTATTGACCCTCCCACAGTGCAGCACTCCCTCAGTACTGCCCCTCGGACAGTGCGGCACTCTCTCAGTGCTGCCCCTCCGACAGTGCACCACCCCCTCATTACTGCCCCTCTGAACGTGCACCGCTCCCTCAGTACTGCCCCTCCGACAGTGCAGCGCTCCCTCAGTACTGCCCCTCCGACAGTGCACCGCTCCCTCAGTACTGCCCCTCCGACAGTGCAGCGCTCCCTCAGTACTGCCTCTCCGACAGTGCAGCCCTCCCTCTGTACTGCCCCTCCGACAGTGCAGCGCTCCCTCAGTACTGCCTCTCCGACAGTGCAGCACTCCCTCAATACTGCCCCTCGGACAATGCAGCACTCCCTCAGTACTGCCCCTCCGACAGTGCAGCCCTCCCTCTGTACTGCCCCTCCGACAGCGCAGCACTCCCTCAATACTGCCCCTCGGACAGTGCAGCACTCCCTCAGTACTGCCCCTCCGACAGTGCATCGCTCCCTCAGTACTGCCTCTCCGACAGTGCGACGCTCCCTCAGTATTGACCCTCTGGCAGTGCAGCGCCCCCTCAGTATTGGCCCTTCGACAGTGCAGCACTCCCTCAGTACTGACCCTCCCACAATGCAGCACTCCCTCAGTACTGCCCCTCAGACACTGCAGCGCTCCCTCAGTACTGCACCTCCGACAGTGCGGAGCTCCCTCAGTGCTGCTCCCCCCACAGTGCACTGCTGCCTCAGTACTGCCCCTCCAATAGTGCACTGCTCCCTCAGTACTGCCCCTCCGACAGTGCAGCGCTCCCTCAGTCCTGCCCCTCCGACAGTGCAGCGCACCCTCAGTACTGCCCCTCCGACAGTGCAGCCCTCCCTCTGTACTGCCCCTCCAACAGTGCAGCACTCCCTCAATACTGCCCCTCGGACAGTGCAGCACTCCCTCAGTACTGCCCCTCCAACAGTGCAGCGCTCCCTCAGTACTGCCCCTCCGACAGTGCGGCACTCCCTCAATATTGACCCTCTGACAGTGCAGCGCCCCCTCAGTATTGCCCCTCCGACAGTGCAGCACACCCTCAGCACTGCCCCTCGGACAGTGCAGCGCTCCCTCAGTGCTGCCCCTCCGACAGTGCGACGCTCCCTCAGTATTGACACTCCCACAGTGCGGCACTCCCTCACTACTGCCCCTCGGACAGTGCGGCACTCCCTCAGTGCTGCCCCTCCAACAGTGCACCACTCCCTCAGTACTGCCCCTCCGAACATGCACCGCTCCCTCAGTACTGCCCCTCCGACAGTGCACCGCTCCCTCAGTACTGCCCCTCCAACAGTGCACCGCTCCCTCAGTACTGCCCCTCCGACAGTGCAGCACTCCCTCAATACTGCCCCTCGGACAGTCCAGCACTCCCTCAGTACTGCCCCGCCAACAGTGCAGCGCTCCCTCAGTACTGTCCCTCCGACAGTGCGGCGCTCCCTCAGTATTGACCATCCGACAGTGCGGCGCTCCCTCAGTGCTGCCCCTCCGACAGTGCACCGCTCCCTCAGTACTGCCCCTCCAACAGTGCAGCGCTCCCTCAGTACTGCCCCTCCGACAGTGCAGCGCTCCCTCAGTGCTGCCCCTCCGACAGTGCACCGCTCCGTCAGTACTGCCCCTCCAAAAGTGCACTGCTCCCTCAGTACTGCCCCTCCGACAGTGCAGCGCTCCCTCAGTACTGCCCCTCCGACAGTGCAGCCCTCCCTCTGTACTGCCCCTCCGACAGTGCAGCACTCCCTCAATACTGCCCCTCCAACAGTGCAGCGCTCCCTCAGTACGGCCCCTCCGACAGTGCGGCGCTCCCTCAATATTGACCCTCTGACAGTGCAGCGCCCCCTCAGTATTGCCTCTCCAACAGTGCAGCACTCCCTCAGTACTGACCCTCCCACAGTGCAGCACTCCCTCAGTACTGCCCCTCGGACAGTGCAGCGCTCCCTCAGTACTGCCCCTCCGAACATGCACCGCTCCCTCAGTACTGCCCTTCCGACAGTGCAGCCCTCCCTCAGTACTGCCCCTCCGACAGTGCAGCACTCCCTCCGTACTGCCCCTCCGACAGTGCACCGCTCCCTCAGTACTGCCCCTCCAACAGTGCAACGCTCCCTCCGTACTGCACCTCCGACAGTGCAGCCCTCCCTCTGTACTGCCCCTCCGATAGTGCAGCACTCCCTCAATACTGCCCCTCGGACAGTGCAGCACTCCCTCAGTACTGCCCCTCCGATAGTGCATCGCTCCCTCAGTACTGCCCCTCGGACAGTGCAGCGCTCCCTCAGTACTGCCCCTCCGATAGTGCGGCGCTCCCTCAATATTGACCATCAGACAGTGCGGCGCTCCGTCAGTGCTGCCCCTCCGACAGTGCACCAGTCCCTCAGTACTGCCCCTCCGACAGTGCAGCGCTCCCTCAGTACTGCCCCTCCGACAGTGCAGCCCTCCCTCTGTACTGCCCCTCCGACAGTGCAGCACTCCCTCAATACTGCCCCTCGGACAGTGCAGCACTCCCTCAGTACTGCCCCTCTGGCAGTGCAGCACTCCCTCAGTACTGCCCCTCGGACAGTGCGGCACTCTCTCAGTGCTGCCCCTCCGACAGTGCACCACCCCCTCATTACTGCCCCTCTGAACGTGCACCGCTCCCTCAGTACTGCCCCTCCGACAGTGCAGCGCTCCCTCAGTACTGCCCCTCCGACAGTGCACCGCTCCCTCAGTACTGCCCCTCCAACAGTGCACCGCTCCCTCAGTACTGCCCCTCCGACAGTGCAGCGCTCCCTCAGTACTGCCTCTCCGACAGTGCAGCCCTCCCTCTGTACTGCCCCTCCGACAGTGCAGCACTCCCTCAATACTGCCCCTCGGACAGTGCAGCACTCCCTCAGTACTGCCCCTCCGACAGTGCAGCCCTCCCTCTGTACTGCCCCTCCGACAGTGCAGCACTCCCTCAATACTGCCCCTCGGACAGTGCAGCACTCCCTCAGTACTGCCCCTCCGACAGTGCATCGCTCCCTCAGTACTGCCCCTCCGACAGTGCGACGCTCCCTCAGTATTGACCCTCTGGCAGTGCAGCGCCCCCTCAGTATTGGCCCTTCGACAGTGCAGCACTCCCTCTGTACTGACCCTCCCACAATGCAGCACTCCCTCAGTACTGCCCCTCAGACACTGCAGCGCTCCCTCAGTACTGCACCTCCGACAGTGCGGCGCTCCCTCAGTGCTGCTCCCCCCACAGTGCACTGCTGCCTCAGTACTGCCCCTCCAATAGTGCACTGCTCCCTCAGTACTGCCCCTCCGACAGTGCAGCGCTCCCTCAGTCCTGCCCCTCCGACAGTGCAGCGCACCCTCAGTACTGCCCCTCCGACAGTGCAGCCCTCCCTCTGGACTGCCCCTCCAAAAGTGCAGCACTCCCTCAATACTGCCCCTCGGACAGTGCAGCACTCCCTCAGTACTGCCCCTCCAACAGTGCAGCGCTCTCTCAGTACTGCCCCTCCGACAGTGCGGCACTCCCTCAATATTGACCCTCTGACAGTGCAGCGCCCCCTCAGTATTGCCCCTCCGACAGTGCAGCACACCCTCAGCACTGCCCCTCGGACAGTGCAGCGCTCCCTCAGTGCTGCCCCTCCGACAGTGCGGCGCTCCCTCAGTATTGACACTCCCACAGTGCGGCACTCCCTCAGTACTGCCCCTCGGACAGTGCGGCACTCCCTCAGTGCTGCCCCTCCAACAGTGCACCACTCCCTCAGTACTGCCCCTCCGAACATGCACCGCTCCCTCAGTACTGCCCCTCCGACAGTGCACCGCTGCCTCAGTACTGCCCCTCCAACAGTGCACCGCTCCCTCAGTACTGCCCCTCCGACAGTGCAGCACTCCCTCAATACTGCCCCTCGGACAGTCCAGCACTCCCTCAGTACTGCCCCGCCAACAGTGCAGCGCTCCCTCAGTACTGTCCCTCCGACAGTGCGGCGCTCCCTCAGTATTGACCATCCGACAGTGCGGCGCTCCCTCAGTGCTGCCCCTCCGACAGTGCACCGCTCCCTCAGTACTGCCCCTCCAACAGTGCAGCGCTCCCTCAGTACTGCCCCTCCGACAGTGCAGCGCTCCCTCAGTACTGCCCCTCCCACAGTGCAGCACTCCCTCAGTACTGCCCCTCGGACAGTGCAGCGCTCCCTCAGTACTGCCCCTCGGACAGTGCAGCGCTCCCTCAGTGCTGCCCCTCCGACAGTGCACCGCTCCGTCAGTACTGCCCCTCCAAAAGTGCACTGCTCCCTCAGTACTGCCCCTCCGACAGTGCAGCGCTCCCTCAGTACTGCCCCTCCGACAGTGCAGCCCTCCCTCTGTACTGCCCCTCCGACAGTGCAGCACTCCCTCAATGCTGCCCCTCCAACAGTGCAGCGCTCCCTCAGTACGGCCCCTCCGACAGTGCGGCGCTCCCTCAATATTGACCCTCTGACAGTGCAGCGCCCCCTCAGTATTGCCTCTCCGACAGTGCAGCACTCCCTCAGTACTGACCCTCCCACAGTGCAGCACTCCCTCAGTACTGCCCCTCGGACAATGCAGCGCTCCCTCAGTACTGCCCCTCCGACAGTGCGGCGCTCCCTCAGTATTGACCCTCCCAAAGTGCGGCACTCCCTCAGTACTGCCCCTCCGAACATGCACCGCTCCCTCAGTACTGCCCTTCCGACAGTGCACCGCTCCCTCAGTACTGCCCCTCCAACAGTGCACCGCTCCCTCAGTACTGCACCTCCAACAGTGCAGCCCTCCCTCAGTACTGCCCCTCCGACAGTGCGGCACTCCCTCCGTACTGCCCCTCCGACAGTGCACCGCTCCCTCCGTACTGCCACTCCGACAGTGCAGCGCTCCCTCAGTACTGCCCCTCCGACAGTGCAGCCCTCCCTCTGTACTGCCCCTCCGATAGTGCAGCACTCCCTCAATACTGCCCCTCGGACAGTGCAGCACTCCCTCAGTACTGCCCCTCCGATAGTGCATCGCTCCCTCAGTACTGCCCCTCCGACAGTGCGGCGCTCCCTCAGTATTGTCCCTCTGACAGTGCAGCGCCCCCTCAGTATTGCCCCCTCCGACAGTGCAGCACTCCCTCAGTACTGACCCTCCCACAGTGCAGCACTCCCTCAGTGCTGCCCCTCTGCCAGTGCACCACTCCCTCAGGACTGCCCATCCGAACGTGCACTGCTCCCTCAGTACTGCTCCTCCGACAGTGCACCGCTCCCTCAATACTGCCCCTCGGACAGTGCAGCACTCCCTCAGTACTGCCCCTCCGACAGTGCATTGCTCCCCCAGTACTGCCCCTCCAACAGTGCAGCGCTCCCTCAGTACTGCCCCTCCAATAGTGCACTGCTCCCTCAGTACTGCCCCTCCGACAGTGCAGCGCTCCCTCAGTCCTGCCCCTCCGACAGTGCATCGCTCCCCCAGTACTGCCCCTCCGACAGTGCACCGCTCCCTCAGTTCTGCCCCTCCAACAGTGCAGCGCTCCCTCAGTACTGCCCCTCCAATAGTGCACTGCTCCCTCAGTACTGCCCCTCCGACAGTGCGGCGCTCCCTCAATATTGACCCTCCGACAGTGCGTCACTCCCTCAGTGCTGCCCCTCTGCCAGTGCACCACTCCCTCAGGACTGCCCATCCGACAGTGCGGTGTTCCCTCAGTATTGACCCTCCGACAGTGCGGGACTCCCTCAGTGCTACCCCTCCGACAGTGCATCACTCCCTCAGTACTGCCCCTCCGAACGTGCACTGCTCCCTCAGTACTGCCCCTCCGACAGTGCACCGCTCCCTCAATACTGCCCCTCGGACAGTGCAGCACTCCCTCAGTACTGCCCCTCCGACAGTGCATCGCTCCCCCAGTACTGCCCCTCCGACAGTGCACCGCTCCCTCAGTTCTGCCCCTCCAACAGTGCAGCGCTCCCTCAGTACTGCCCCTCCAATAGTGCACTGCTCCCTCAGTACTGCCCCTCCGACAGTGCAGCGCTCCCTCAGTCCTGCCCCTCCGACAGTGCAGCGCACCCTCAGTTCTGCCCCTCCGACAGTGCAGCCCTCCCTCTGTACTGCCCCTCCGACAGTGCAGCACTCCCTCAATACTGCCCCTCGGATAGTGCAGCACTCCCTCAGTACTGCCCCTCCGACAGTGCATCGCTCCCTCAGTACTGCCCCTCCGACAGTGCACCGTCCCCTCATTACTGCCCCTCTGAACGTGCACCGCTCCCTCAGTACTGCCCCTCCGACAGTGCACCGCTCCCTCAGTACTGCCCCTCCGACAGTGCACCGCTCCCTCAGTACTGCCCCTCCGACAGTGCACCGCTCCCTCAGTACTGCCCCTCCGACAGTGCAGCGCTCCCTCAGTACTGCCCCTCCGACAGTGCAGCCCTCCCTCTGTACTGCCCCTCCGACAGTGCAGCACTCCCTCAATACTGCCCCTCGGACAGTGCAGCACTCCCTCAGTACTGCCCCTCCGACAGTGCATCGCTCCCTCAGTACTGCCCCTCCGACAGTGCGGCGCTCCCTCAGTATTGACCCTCTGGCAGTGCAGCGCCCCCTCAGTATTGCCCCTCCGACAGTGCAGCACTCCCTCAGTACTGACCCTCCCACAGTGCCGCACTCCCTCAGTACTGGCCTCAGACAGTGCAGCGCTCTCTCAGTACTGTCCCTCCGACAGTGCGGCGCTCCCTCAGTGCTGCCCCTCCGACAGTGCACCACTCCCTCAGTACTGCCCCTCCGAACATGCACCGCTCCCTCAGTACTGCCCCTCCGACAGTGCACCACTCCCTCAGTACTGCCGCTCCAACAGTGCAGCGCTCCCTCCGTACTGCCCCTCCGACAGTGCGGCGCTCCCTCAGTATTGACCCTCCGACAGTGCGGCACTCCCTCAGTGCTGCCCCTCCGACAGTGCACCACTCCCTCATTACTGCCACTCTGAAAGTGCACCGCTCCCTCAGCACTACCCCTCCGACAGTGCACCGCTCCCTCAGCACTGCCCCTCCGGCAGTGCACCACTCCCACAGTACTGCCCCTCCGACAGTGCAGCCCTCCCTCTGTACTGCCGCTCCGACAGTGCAGCACTCCCTCAATACTGCCCCTCAGACAGTGCAGCACTCCCTCAGTACTGCCCCCCGACAGTGCATCGCTCCCTCAATACTGCCCCTCAGACAGTGCACCGCTCCCTCAGCACTGCCCCTCCGGCAGTGCAGCACTCCCTCAATACTGCCCCTCAGACAGTGCAGCACTCCCTCTGTACTGCCCCTCCGACAGTGCAGCACTCCCTCAATACTGCCCCTCAGACAGTGCAGCACTCCCTCAGTACTGCCCCCCGACAGTGCATCGCTCCCTCAGTACTGCCCCTCCGACAGTGCGGCGCTCCCTCATTATTGACCCTCTGACAGTGCAGCGCCCCCTCAGTATTGCCCCTCCGACAGTGCAGCACTCCCTCAGGACTGACCCTCCCACAGTGCAGCACTCCCTCAGTACTGCCCCTCGGACAGTGCAGCGCTCCCTCAGTACTGCCCCTCCGATAGTGCGGCGCTCCCTCAATATTGACCCTCCGACAGTGCGGCACTCCCTCAGTGCTGCCCCTCCGACAGTGCATCCCTCCCTCAGTACTGCCCCTCCGAAAGTGCACCGCTCCCTCAGTACTGCCCCTCCGACAGTGCACCGCTCCCTCAGTACTGCCCCTCTGACAGTGCACCGCTCCCTCAGTACTGCCCCTTCGAAAGTGCAGCGCTCCCTCAGTACTGCCCCTCCGATAGTGCGGCACTCCCTCAGTACTGCTCCTCCGACAGTGCGGCGCTCCCTCAGTACTGCCCCTCCGACAGTGCGGCGCTCCCTCAGTACTGCCCCTCCGATAGTGCGGCACTCCCTCAGTACTGCTCCTCCGACAGTGCGGCGCTCCCTCAGTACTGCCCCTCCGACAGTGAGGCGTTCCCTCAGTACTGCCCCTCCGACAGTGCGGCGCTTCCTCAGTATTGACCCTCTGACAGTGCAGCGCCCCCTGAGTATTGCCCCTCCGACAGTGCAGCACTCCCTCAGTACTGCCCCTCGGACAGTGCGGCACTCTCTCAGTGCTGCCCCTCCGACAGTGCACCACCCCCTCATTACTGCCCCTCTGAACGTGCACCGCTCCCTCAGTACTGCCCCTCCGACAGTGCAGCGCTCCCTCAGTACTGCCCCTCCGACAGTGCACCGCTCCCTCAGTACTGCCCCTCCAACAGTGCACCGCTCCCTCAGTACTGCCCCTCCGACAGTGCAGCGCTCCCTCAGTACTGCCTCTCCGACAGTGCAGCCCTCCCTCTGTACTGCCCCTCCGACAGTGCAGCACTCCCTCAATACTGCCCCTCGGACAGTGCAGCACTCCCTCAGTACTGCCCCTCCGACAGTGCAGCCCTCCCTCTGTACTGCCCCTCCGACAGTGCAGCACTCCCTCAATACTGCCCCTCGGACAGTGCAGCACTCCCTCAGTACTGCCCCTCCGACAGTGCATCGCTCCCTCAGTACTGCCCCTCCGACAGTGCGACGCTCCCTCAGTATTGACCCTCTGGCAGTGCAGCGCCCCCTCAGTATTGGCCCTTCGACAGTGCAGCACTCCCTCAGTACTGATCCTCCCACAATGCAGCACTCCCTCAGTACTGCCCCTCAAACACTGCAGCGCTCCCTCAGTACTGCACCTCCGACAGTGCGGCGCTCCCTCAGTGCTGCTCCCCCCACAGTGCACTGCTGCCTCAGTACTGCCCCTCCAATAGTGCACTGCTCCCTCAGTACTGCCCCTCCGACAGTGCAGCGCTCCCTCAGTCCTGCCCCTCCGACAGTGCAGCGCACCCTCAGTACTGCCCCTCCGACAATGCAGCCCTCCCTCTGTACTGCCCCTCCAACAGTGCAGCACTCCCTCAATACTGCCCCTCGGACAGTGCAGCACTCCCTCAGTACTGCCCCTCCAACAGTGCAGCGCTCCCTCAGTACTGCCCCTCCGACAGTGCGGCACTCCCTCAATATTGACCCTCTGACAGTGCAGCGCCCCCTCAGTATTGCCCCTCCGACAGTACAGCACACCCTCAGCACTGCCCCTCGGACAGTGCAGCGCTCCCTCAGTGCTGCCCCTCCGACAGTGCGGCGCTCCCTCAGTATTGACACTCCCACAGTGCGGCACTCCCTCAGTACTGCCCCTCGGACAGTGCGGCACTCCCTCAGTGCTCTCCCTCCAACAGTGCACCACTCCCTCAGTACTGCCCCTCCGAACATGCACCGCTCCCTCAGTACTGCCCCTCCGACAGTGCACCGCTCCCTCAGTACTGCCCCTCCAACAGTGCACCGCTCCCTCAGTACTGCCCCTCCGACAGTGCAGCACTCCCTCAATACTGCCCCTCGGACAGTCCAGCACTCCCTCAGTACTGCCCCGCCAACAGTGCAGCGCTCCCTCAGTACTGTCCCTCCGACAGTGCGGCGCTCCCTCAGTATTGACCATCCGACAGTGCGGCGCTCCCTCAGTGCTGCCCCTCCGACAGTGCACCGCTCCCTCAGTACTGCCCCTCCAACAGTGCAGCGCTCCCTCAGTACCGCCCCTCCGACAGTGCGGCACTCTCTCAGTGCTGCCCCTCCGACAGTGCACCACCCCCTCATTACTGCCCCTCTGAACGTGCACCGCTCCCTCAGTACTGCCCCTCCGACAGTGCAGCGCTCCCTCAGTACTGCCCCTCCAACAGTGCACCGCTCCCTCAGTACTGCCCCTCCAACAGTGCACCGCTCCCTCAGTACTGCCCCTCCGACAGTGCAGCGCTCCCTCAGTACTGCCTCTCCGACAGTGCAGCCCTCCCTCTGTACTGCCCCTCCGACAGTGCAGCACTCCCTCAATACTGCCCCTCGGACAGTGCAGCACTCCCTCAGTACTGCCCCTCCGACAGTGCAGCCCTCCCTCTGTACTGCCCCTCCGACAGTGCAGCACTCCCTCAATACTGCCCCTCGGACAGTGCAGCACTCCCTCAGTACTGCCCCTCCGACAGTGCATCGCTCCCTCAGTACTGCCCCTCCGACAGTGCGACGCTCCCTCAGTATTGACCCTCTGGCAGTGCAGCGCCCCCTCAGTATTGGCCCTTCGACAGTGCAGCACTCCCTCAGTACTGATCCTCCCACAATGCAGCACTCCCTCAGTACTGCCCCTCAGACACTGCAGCGCTCCCTCAGTACTGCACCTCCGACAGTGCGGCGCTCCCTCAGTGCTGCTCCCCCCACAGTGCACTGCTGCCTCAGTACTGCCCCTCCAATAGTGCACTGCTCCCTCAGTACTGCCCCTCCGACAGTGCAGCGCTCCCTCAGTCCTGCCCCTCCGACAGTGCAGCGCACCCTCAGTACTGCCCCGCCGACAATGCAGCCCTCCCTCTGTACTGCCCCTCCAACAGTGCAGCACTCCCTCAATACTGCCCCTCGGACAGTGCAGCACTCCCTCAGTACTGCCCCTCCAACAGTGCAGCGCTCCCTCAGTACTGCCCCTCCGACAGTGCGGCACTCCCTCAATATTGACCCTCTGACAGTGCAGCGCCCCCTCAGTATTGCCCCTCCGACAGTGCAGCACACCCTCAGCACTGCCCCTCGGACAGTGCAGCGCTCCCTCAGTGCTGCCCCTCCGACAGTGCGGCGCTCCCTCAGTATTGACACTCCCACATTGCGGCACTCCCTCAGTACTGCCCCTCGGACAGTGCGGCACTCCCTCAGTGCTCCCCCTCCAACAGTGCACCACTCCCTCAGTACTGCCCCTCCGAACATGCACCGCTCCCTCAGTACTGCCCCTCCGACAGTGCACCGCTCCCTCAGTACTGCCCCTCCAACAGTGCACCGCTCCCTCAGTACTGCCCCTCCGACAGTGCAGCACTCCCTCAATACTGCCCCTCGGACAGTCCAGCACTCCCTCAGTACTGCCCCGCCAACAGTGCAGCGCTCCCTCAGTACTGTCCCTCCGACAGTGCGGCGCTCCCTCAGTATTGACCATCCGACAGTGCGGCGCTCCCTCAGTGCTGCCCCTCCGACAGTGCACCGCTCCCTCAGTACTGCCCCTCCAACAGTGCAGCGCTCCCTCAGTACTGCCCCTCCGACAGTGCAGCGCTCCCTCAGTCCTGCCCCTCCGACAGTGCAGCGCACCCTCAGTACTGCCCCTCCGACAATGCAGCCCTCCCTCTGTACTGCCCCTCCAACAGTGCAGCGCTCCCTCAATACTGCCCCTCGGACAGTGCAGCACTCCCTCAGTACTGCCCCTCCAACAGTGCAGCGCTCCCTCAGTACTGCCCCTCCGACAGTGCGGCACTCCCTCAATATTGACCCTCTGACAGTGCAGCGCCTCCTCAGTATTGCCCCTCCGACAGTGCAGCACACCCTCAGCACTGCCCCTCGGACAGTGCAGCGCTCCCTCAGTGCTGCCCCTCCGACAGTGCGGCGCTCCCTCAGTATTGACACTCCCACATTGCGGCACTCCCTCAGTACTGCCCCTCGGACAGTGCGGCACTCCCTCAGTGCTCCCCCTCCAACAGTGCACCACTCCCTCAGTACTGCCCCTCCGAACATGCACCGCTCCCTCAGTACTGCCCCTCCGACAGTGCACCGCTCCCTCAGTACTGCCCCTCCAACAGTGCACCGCTCCCTCAGTACTGCCCCTCCGACAGTGCAGCACTCCCTCAATACTGCCCCTCGGACAGTCCAGCACTCCCTCAGTACTGCCCCGCCAACAGTGCAGCGCTCCCTCAGTACTGTCCCTCCGACAGTGCGGCGCTCCCTCAGTATTGACCATCCGACAGTGCGGCGCTCCCTCAGTGCTGCCCCTCCGACAGTGCACCGCTCCCTCAGTACTGCCCCTCCAACAGTGCAGCGCTCCCTCAGTACTGCCCCTCCGACAGTGCAGCGCTCCCTCAGTCCTGCCCCTCCCACAGTGCAGCACTCCCTCAGTACTGCCCCTCGGACAGTGCAGCGCTCCCTCAGTACTGCCCCTCGGACAGTGCAGCGCTCCCTCAGTGCTGCCCCTCCGACAGTGCACCGCTCCGTCAGTACTGCCCCTCCAAAAGTGCACTGCTCCCTCAGTACTGCCCCTCCGACAGTGCAGCGCTCCCTCAGTACTGCCCCTCCGACAGTGCAGCCCTCCCTCTGTACTGCCCCTCTGACAGTGCAGCACTCCCTCAATACTGCCCCTCCAACAGTGCAGCGCTCCCTCAGTACGGCCCCTCCAACAGTGCGGCGCTCCCTCAATATTGACCCTCTGACAGTGCAGCGCCCCCTCAGTATTGCCTCTCCGACAGTGCAGCACTCCCTCAGTACTGACCCTCCCACAGTGCAGCACTCCCTCAGTACGGCCCCTCGGACAGTGCAGCGCTCCCTCAGTACTGCCCCTCCGACAGTGCGGCGCTCCCTCAGTATTGACCCTCCCAAAGTGCGGCACTCCCTCAGTACTGCCCCTCCGAACATGCACCGCTCCCTCAGTACTGCCCTTCCGACAGTGCACCGCTCCCTCAGTACTGCCCCTCCAACAGTGCACCGCTCCCTCAGTACTGCACCTCCAACAGTGCAGCCCTCCCTCAGTACTGCCCCTCCGACAGTGCAGCACTCCCTCCGTACTGCCCCTCCGACAGTGCAGCGCTCCCTCAGTACTGCCCCTCCGACAGTGCAGCCCTCCCTCTGTACTGCCCCTCCGATTGTGCAGCACTCCCTCAATACTGCCCCTCGGACAGTGCAGCACTCCCTCAGTGCTGCCCCTCCGATAGTGCATCGCTCCCTCAGTACTGCCCCTCCGACAGTGCGGCGCTCCCTCAGTATTGCCCCCTCCGACAGTGCAGCACTCCCTCAGTACTGCCCCTCGGACAGTGCAGCGCTCCCTCAGTACTGCCCCTCCGATAGTGCGGCGCTCCCTCAATATTGACCCTCCGACAGTGCACCACTCCCTCAGGACTGCCCATCCGACAGTGCGGTGCTCCCTCAGTATTGACCCTCCGACAGTGCGGGACTCCCTCAGTGCTGCCCCTCCGACAGTGCATCACTCCCTCAGTACTGCCCCTCCGACAGTGCATCACTCCCTCAGTGCTGCCCCTCCGACAGTGCATCACTCCCTCAGTACTGCCCCTCCGACAGTGCAGCGCTCCCTCAGTACTGCCCCTCCGACAGTGCATCGCTCCCCCAGTACTGCCCCTCCGACAGTGCGGCGCTCCCTCAGTACTGACCCTCCCACAGTGCAGCACTCCCTCAGTACTGCCCCTCGGACAGTGCAGCGCTCCCTCAGTACTGCCTCTCCGATAGTGCGGCGCGCCCTCAATATTGACCCTCCGACAGTGCGCCACTCCCTCAGTGCTGCCCCTCGGACAGTGCGCCACTCCCTCAGTACTGCCCCTCTGACAGTGCACCACTCCCTCAGTACTGCCCCTCGGACAGTGCAGCGCTCCCTCCGTACTGCCCCTCCGACAGTGCAGCGCTCCCTCAGTACTGCCCCTCCGATAGTGCGGCGCTCCCTCAATATTGACCCTCCGACAGTGCGGCACTCCCTCAGTGCTGCCCCTCCGACAGTGCACCACTCCCTCAGTACTGCCCCTCGGACAGTGCAGCGCTCCCTCAGTACTGCCCCTCTGACAGTGCACCGCTCCCTCAGTACTGCCCCTCCGACAGTGCACCGCTCCCTCCGTACTGCCACTCCGACAGTGCAGCACTCCCTCAGTACTGCCCCTCCGACAGAGCAGCCCTCCCTCTGTACTGCCCCTCCGATAGTGCAGCACTCCCTCAGTACTGCCCCTCCGACAGTGCATCGCTCCCGCAGTACTGCCCCTCCGACAGTGCGGCGCTCCCTCAGTATTGACCCTCTGACAGTGCAGGGCCCCCGCAATATTGCCCCTCCGACAGTGCAGCAATCCCTCAGTACTGACCCTTCCACAGTGCAGCACTCCCTCAGTACTGCCCCTCGGACAGTGCAGCACTCCCTCAGTACTGCCCCTCCGATAGTGCGGTGCTCCCTCAATATTGACCGTCGGACAGTGCGTCACTCCCTCAGTGCTGCCCCTCCGACAGTGCACCAGTCCCTCAGTACTGCCCATCCGACAGTGCGGTGCTCCCTCAGTATTGACCCTCCGACAGTGCGGGACTCCCTCAGTGCTGCCCCTCTGACAGTGCATCACTCCCTCAGTACTGCCCCTCCGAACATGCACTGCTCCCTCAGTACTGCCCCTCCGACAGTGCACCGCTCCCTCAGCACTGCCCCTCCGACAGTGCAGCGCTCCCTCAGTACTGCCCCTCTGACAGTGCAGTACTCCCTCAATACTGCCCCTCGGACAGTGCAGCACTCCCTCAGTACTGCCCCTCCAACAGTGCATCGCTCCCCCAGTACTGCCCCTCCGACAGTGCACCGCTCCTTCAGTTCTGCCCCTCCGACAGTGCAGCGCTCCCTCAGTCCTGCCCCTCCGACAGTGCAGCGCACCCTCAGTTCTGCCCCTCCGACAGTGCAGCCCTCCCTCTGTACTGCCCCTCCGACAGTGCAGCACTCCCTCAATACTGCCCCTCGGATAGTGCAGCACTCCCTCAGTACTGCCCCTCCGACAGTGCATCGCTCCCTCAGTACTGCCCCTCCGACAGTGCGGCGCTTCCTCAGTATTGACCCTCTGACAGTGCAGCTCCCCCTGAGTATTGCCCCTCTGACAGTGCAGCACTCCCTCTGTATTGACCCTCCCACAGTGCAGCACTCCCTCAGTACTGCCCCTCGGACAGTGCAGCGCTCCCTCAGTACTGCCCCTCCGACAGTGCGGCGCTCCCTCAGTATTGACCCTCCGACAGTGCGGCACTCCCTCAGTACTGCCCCTCCGACAGTGCACCGCTCCCTCAGTACTGCCCCTCCGACAGTGCACCGCTCCCTCAGTACTGCCCCTCCGACAGTGCAGCGCTCCCTCAGTACTGCCCCTCCGACAGTGCAGCCCTCCCTCTGTACTGCCCCTCCGACAGTGCAGCACTCCCTCAATACTGCCCCTCGGACAGTGCAGCACTCCCTCAGTACTGCCCCTCCGACAGTGCATCGCTCCCTCAGTACTGCCCCTCCGACAGTGCGGCGCTCCCTCAGTATTGACCCTCTGGCAGTGCAGCGCCCCCTCAGCATTGCCCCTCCGACAGTGCAGCACTCCCTCAGTACTGACCCTCCCACAGTGCCGCACTCCCTCAGTACTGCCCCTCAGACAGTGCAGCGCTCTCTCAGTACTGTCCCTCCGACAGTGCGGCGCTCCCTCAGTGCTGCCCCTCCGACAGTGCACCACTCCCTCAGTACTGCCCCTCCGAACATGCACCGCTCCCTCAGTACTGCCCCTCCGACAGTGCACCGCTCCCTCAGTGCTGCCCCTCCAACAGTGCAGCGCTCCCTCAGTACTGCCCCTCCGACAGTGCAGCGCTCCCTCAGTACTGCCCCTCCGACAGTGCAGCGCTCCCTCAGTACTGCCCCTCCGACAGTGCAGCGCTCCCGCAGTACTGACCCTCTGATAGTGCAGCACTCCCTCAGTACTGCCCCTCCGACAGTGCGGCGCTCCCTCAGTACTGCCCCTCCGACAGTGCAGCGCTCCCTTAGTACTGCCCCTCCGACACTGCGGCGCTCCCTCAGTACTGCCCCTCCGACAGTGCGGCGCTCCCTCAGTACTGCCCCTCTGACAGTGCGGCGCTCCCTCAGTACTGGCAACCGGGGAGCGTCGGACCTGGATTATCAAATCATCTTCACCCTCAATACCCACTTCATCAACCGCGCCTTCAGTCACCCCTCCCGAATCTCTCCGTCTTTGGCTGGGTGTCGTTTTTGAACCGGGTCACACTTACTGTCAAACGACTGGGGCTGATTGCCCGTACTTGAAACACGCTGCATCAACACAAGTGGCTGCTGTTAATTGCATGGTCTGACGGTAATTCTCCCGCGCACTCTACAGAAGAGCTGCCGACCAGGGACACCCCCACTCCTCCTACAACCTTGCTGTGGGGAAGCTGAAGGGCATGACAAGCGACGTGGAGGATTGGTGAGAGGCATTTCTTTTTTTTAATTCTCGGTAATTATTTTTGAAGACTCACCGACACTGGGAGAGACCCAGAGCGAGGGGCACTGGGCGGGGGCGGGGGCGAGACGATTCAGTCACATCAGTCACATCACATATATCTCCAAGTTTGCAGATGACACAAAGCTGGGTGGGCGTGTGTGCTGTGAGGAGGATGCCATGAAACTCCAGTATGATTTGGACAGGTTGGGTGATTGGGCAGAAGCATGGCAGATGCAGTATAATGTGGATAAATGCGAGGTTATCCACTTTGGTGTCAAAAACAAGAAGGCAGATTATTATCTGAATGGCAATAGATTGGGAAAAGGGGAAGTGCAACGAGACCTGGGTGTCCTTGTGCACCAGTCGCTGAAGGTAAGCATGCAGGTGCAGCAGGCGGTTAAGAAGGCAAATGGTATGTTGGCCTTCGTAGCGAGAGGGTTTAAGTACAGGATCAAGGATGTCTTGCTGCAGTTGTACAGGGCCTTGGTGAGACCACATCTTGAATATTGTGTGCAGTTTTGGTCGCCTTACCTGAGGAAGGATGTTCTTGCCATGGAGGGAGTGCAGCGAAGATTCACCAGGCTGATACCTGGGATGGCAGGAATGACGTATGAGGAGAGATTGGGTCGATTGGGCTTATACTTGCTGGAGTTTAGAAGAATGAGAGGGGACCTCATTGAAAGTTATAAAATTCTAACAGGACTAGACAGACTAGATGCAGGAAGGATGTTCCCGATGGTCGGGGAGTCCAGAACCAGAGGTCACAGTCTAAGGATAAGGGGTAAGCCATTTAGGACAGAGATGAGGAGGAATTTCTTCACCCAGAGAGTGGTGAACCTGTGGAATTCTCTACCACAGAAGGCAGTGGAGGCCAATTCATTAAATATATTCAAGAAGCAGTTGGATATATTTCTTAAGGCTAAAGGGATCAAGGGGTATGGGGAGAAGGCAGGAACAGGGTACTGAATTTGGATAATCAGCCATGATCGCATTGAATGGCGGAGCAGGCTCGAGGGGCCGAATGGCCTACTCCTGCTCCTATCTTCTATGTTTCTATGTTTTCTATGTCCCTCCGCTGCTGTCTCTCTGCATCACTGCACTCAGAGACAGGAATGGAAGCGGTTTTTGATCCTAGCCCAATTGCTAGACGGACGGTTCGAATCGCCCCCGCCTTACGGAAGTTCTATACCCAGGAATTATTATTCAGAGTGTAAATGGAATAAATCACGGACAGGAACGCTTCGGTGAAAAATCAAACTTGTATTTATTTGGTCTAACATACACTGGCTAAAACATGCACTACTAAACGAAATCACTGTCCCTGTGGAGAATAAGATCCAGGTTACAATCAACATACATACAGTACACAACTGGGGACTATAACATGCAGTAATTCCCTTGTTGCTATGGTGGACTCTAATTCCACCCCTACCAACGAATTACCCAGTCGCATAAACCCCTTTCGCCTGGCTAAACCAAACAAAGCTCCGCCCCCCCCCTCGGGTTAGCCCAAAAACTTCACTTCTGAGAGACTATGCTTACCCCACACGCGGTCGGTTTCGATCGCTGTGCTCGTCAGCTTCTCTGGTACTTGTTAGTTCGATCTTGTAGGAGCAGGGAGGGAGAGAGAGAGAGTGGTGGAAAAGAGTCTATCTTTATAGTTTTGAAGAAGGGTTTCAACCCGAAACGTCAACTCAAATTTCTCTCCACGGATGTTGCCTGACCTGCTGAGTTTTTCCATCATTCTCTGTTGTTATTTTCTATCTTTAAAGTAGTCTGCCTGCCCCTGTTCCCACCAATCTTTAAAATCCATTTGCTTCTGAGCACTCCGGTGCTTAATCTGTGATGAGTCATCCTCAGACCCATGTGTATTGGATTAATGGCCCTAAGTCTGGGACATATCTTTCGGTCTTTGTGTTGGGAAAAAAAAACTGGCTGCCTTTTGGCTGGGTGAGGCCAGTGGGTTCATTAGCAAAATACTGCAGATGTTGGAAATCCGAAATAACAACAGAAAATGCTGGAAAAACTCAGCAGGCCAGGCAACATCCGTGGAGAGAAATTAGAGTCGACGTTTCGGGTCTAACCCTTTTTCAAACTGGAAAGGAAATAAAATAGATCGAAGGCACGGCTGCGATAGAACTGTTATGTCTGACATTTGGTGATAGGGACTCGATTGCCTTGGCCTGAGCACATGGAGTTTGATAGTGCTGTGATCATTTTATTGTGTATAGGTATTCGATTGCTTGTGCCTGCAAGTGTGTGTGTGTGTGGCAGCCATATTAAAAGCAGCATGAACTGAACTCACTGACGGTCTCTGGATTATCTTTGCAAACGCAACATTTGGCGACAAGGATGGCTGAAATCTCTTCCACCACCTCCTCCCTTCCTTGCACTACCCGGTGAGCCCCCGATCCCATGGGTTCGCTGGTTACAGTCCTTTGAAACCTACCTCATTGCTCTTGGACTAGAAACTGTGAGTACGGCTCGGAAAAAGGCACTGTTATCCCATTGCTTGGGAGCGGAGGGCCAGCGTTGTAGTGTATGTACCTTTAAGGGGAGAACTACTTTTTACAGCTCCTGCATACTGTAGTACCGGCAGTGACCACACCTGTATATAAACCCTGAGTAGGGATCTGTACTGTTAGTTTTAGAGTAACCCTCATCCAGTAAACACCTGTTGATTGTTCCTCTGCAGTCTCTGTCTATTTCTTGAAGGACACCATACATCAAGATTCACGGATTTAACATTGGCGACGAGGCGATTCGAACCTACCTGCAACTCTGCAGAGGAAGGCCGATTCCAGAGGCACAGGCGTCGACCATCCAGCGGAGACTCCAGCGAGGCGGGCTGGCAACAGGTACTGCGCAGACCCTTCCCGCACAGCGGCGACTAGAGCCGACCGACGGCAGAGGAAAAGGCCGAGCAGCGTCGACGGGAGCAGAGAGAGAGGGTAAAGCGCACAGGGCGCAGCCGGGGTTCAGGACCGAGCGGCATCAACGAGAGAGGTGCGCAGGAAAACGCGCCGGTGTTCAAGGGCTGAGCAGCGTCCGCGGGGGAAGTAAGGAAAGCGCGGGAGACGCCATTTGAGCCGCAGCGGAGAAGAAGGGAGAGCGCGGGAGATGCCATTTTTGAGCCGCAGCGGAGAAGAAGGGAGAGCGCGGGAGACGCCATTTTGAGCCACAGCGGCGAAGAAGGGAAAGCGCGGGAGACGCCATTTTTAGCCAGTCTAGCCACACCCAGGGATGCCGAAGAGTGGCAATGTCACAGCATTCGACAATGAAGTCGAAGATTGGGCGACATATGTAGAGCGCATAGAAGTGTACTGCAAGGCGAATGAAGTGCCAGATGCCAGGAAAGCACTGGTATTGTTGAATTCCATGGGTGCAAAAACGTATGGCTTACTGCGAAACCTAGTAACCCCAGAGAAGCCAGTGGAAAAGGATTTTGAAAGCATAGTGGCAATCCTACAGGACCACTTAAACCCCACACCACTGCTGATAGCAGAAAGATTTAAGTTTCACAAAAGGAACCAGCATAAAGATGAAAGTAATGCTGAGTATTTAACGGAACTGCGCAAGCTATCGAAACACTGCCAGTTTGGAACGGGACTAGCAGATACTTTAAAGGACAAGTTTGTGTGTGGGCTTCAAAGTGAAGGAACCCAGAAACGGCTTCTATCAGAAAAGGATCTTACGCTGGACAAGGCTTTCAGCATGGCAGTATCACACGAAGCAGCCACACGGGGTGCTGCAGAGATACAACGGAGACCGCAAGAATATGGCACAAATGAAATGTCATACGGGACAGTGAAGTGCTATCGCTGCGGCAGAACAACACACGACCATAAGGATTGATGGTTCAAGGACCAAGTGTGCAGACAGCGTGGAAAAGTAGGACACATAGCAAGAGTCTGCAGGTCGGGAAAGGAAACCAGCAGCAAGAAATTTCCACAGGAGAAGTACAAAAAGGTACATAAGGTGACGGAGAGTAGTTCAGACGAACAGAAAAGTGATACAGACTCCGGAAGCAAGGAGCTGGGTTGTCTGAAACTACATAATGTAATCAAAATGGAGGATCACCAAACTATCTGGGTCACGCTCAAGATAGACGGAGTCCAAGTGAAAATGGAATTGGACACAGGATCAGCCCTAACAGTCATAAACCGAAGGGACTACAAGCGGCTATTCTCACATATACCCTTGAGAGATACAGAGATTGTCTTGAAGATGTACACGGGGCAAAAAGTCTACCCCAAAGGAAAAATAAGGGTGAACGTTATATATAACGGCAAGGAAACACCAAAAATGGACTTATATGTATTGCCAGATGGAGGACCACCACTACTAGGACGTGAATGGACCCGGAAGATACAGCTAGATTGGCATTCCATACAAGCACTGACGGTAGAGGCCAAAAAGGATGACGACGTCACACCTGGACGACTGTCAAAAATGTTAACTGACGCACAAGAAGTGTTCCAGGAGGGACTCGGAACACTAAAAGGCATAACAGCGACGATCAAAATAGAGGAAAATGCAAGCCCAAAGTTTTTTAAGGCCAGACCGGTGCCTTATAGAAACATAGAAACATAGAAGATAGGAGCAGGAGTAGGCCATTCGGCCCTTCGAGCCTGCTCCGCCATTCAACGAGATCATGGCTGATCATCCAAACCCTAGCACCCGGTCCCTACACCGACAGCCATCCCACCCAAGCCCTATCCCAGAAACCCCGTAACCCCACGTATTTAATCCCCCCTAACACTAAGGGCCAATTTTGTTTTTTTTTATCATGGCCAATCAACCTAACCCGCACATCTTTGGACTGTGGGAGGAAACCGGAGCACCCGGAGGAAACCCACGCAAACACGGGGAGAATGTGCAAACTCCACGCAGACAGTCACCTGAGGCCGGATTTGAACCCGGGTCCCTGGCGCTGTGAGGCAACAGTGCTAACCACTATGCCACCGTGCTGTCATGCGATCCGCCCAGCCGTCGAAGCAGAGCTGGAAGGTTTGGAACATTCTGGAGTACTGTCCAAAGTGGACTGGAGCGAGTGGGCTACACCCATTGTTCCTGTAATGAAGAGGTCGTTGAGTAATACGCCTGGGGAACCAAAGAAGATTTGCATCTGTGGGGACTTTAAGGTGACAGTGAACCCAGTCCTTCACACGGTACAATATCCGCTTCCGCGGATTGAAGATATTTTCGCCTCGCTATCTGGAGGAAAACGCTTCACTAAGATTGATCTGGCCCAGGCGTACCTGCAAATGGAGGTAGAAGAAGCCTCAAAACAGTACCTCACGATCAACACTCACAAAGGTCTCTACCAATACAACTGGCTGATGTTCGGGGTAGCATCAGCTCCGGCTATTTGGCAAAGGGCAATGGATCAAGTCCTGCAAGGGATTCCAGGGACCCAGTGTTATTTGGACGACATCCTGGTCACAGGCGAAAATGACAGTGATCACCTCGCCAACCTGGAGCAGGTGCTCACTAGATTGAAGGAATATGGGCTCCGAGCTAATCGCCACAAATGCGAGTTTTTCCAGAAGCAGATCTTGTATTGTGGCCACGTTATTGATGAAGAGGGGTTACATAAGTCCCCTGAAAAGATTGAGGCAGTAGTCAAGGCTCCAGCACCGGAAAATGTGTCACAACTTAGGTCGTTCCTCGGGCTGGTGAACTACTACCATAAGTTCTTGCCGAATTTGTCTACAGTATTACACCCACTGAACACCCTACTGCAAACGGGGGTACCATGGAAGTGGAATGACGAATGTAAATGACCTTTCCAGAAGTGCAAAGAATTGATCACATCAAAAGAGGTGTTGGCTCATTTCAACCCAGCACTACCAATTCGGTTGGCGTGTGATGCATCACCCTATGGTATTGGAGCGGTGCTGTCGCACAAATTCCCGGACGGCTCGGAGAGGCCAGTAGCCTTTGCGCCTCGGTCACTAACCTCAGCCGAGCGTAACTACGCCCAGATTGACAGGGAGGCCCTCAGCCTAGTGTGGGGAGTGAAAAAGTTCAACCACTATCTGCACGGGCAGAAGTTCAGCTTGCTGACTGACCACCAACCACTTGTCTCCATCTTTAATCCAAAGAAGGGCGTTCCGGTGATGACTGCACAGCGGCTACAAAGATGGTCCCTTTTTCTAGGGATCGAACCAATATGAAATAGAGTATAAGGGCACGAAACAGCATGGAAACGCTGATGGGCTATCACGCCTGCCACTACCTACGGCGGAGGAAGCACCAGCAGTGGACCCTGTCGAAATATTTTATTCGACTATAATTGAACGCTTGCCAGTAACTAACGCGGATATAGAGAAGGAGACCCGAAATGACCCGACACTGTCTCGGGTATATGACTTGACGGTGAAGGGATGGCCAACACATGGCGACTCACTGTTGCCAGCATTCTCATCCAGAAGAGAACAGCTGTCAGTATGCCAGGGGACCTTAGAGATGTGTGGACCCCGAGTGGTAATTCCACCCAAGTTAAGGGAGAGAGTGCTCAATGAGCTTCACGAAGGCCATCTGGAAGGGATGAAAATGAAAAGCCTTGCTAGGGCTTATGTGTGGTGGCCGGGGATCGATCAGCAAATCGAGGACCTGACAAAGAGCTGCTCAGGATGCCAGAAGGTCCAAAATGCACCACCACATGCCCCTCTACACCCATGGGAGTGGCCCTCCTCTCCATGGCAACGGGTGCATGTTGATTTTGCTGGTCCATTCATGGACTCAATGTTTTTAATAGCCGTGGATGCGCAGTCGAAATGGCCTGAGGTGATCAAAATGTCCTCCACCACCACGGAGAAAACGATTGCAGTCCTACGGACCATATTTGCCAGGAACGGCTTGCCAGAGCAGATTTGCTCTGATAACAGACCACAGTTTGTGTCCGAAGAGTTTCAGAAATTTATGAAAACGAATGGGGTAAGGCATTACATATCCGCCCCGTATCATCCAGCCACAAATGGATTGGCTGAGAGGTTCATATAAACCTTTAAAAAGGCAGTAAGGGCCATGTGCGATGACGACATTCCACTGCAGCATAAGGTGGACAATTTCCTGTTAGCCTACAGAAATGCGACACATGCAGTCACCAACCAGACCCCGGCCATGATGTTCTTTAACCGAAGGTTGAGATCTCGTCTGGATTTGCTCAGACCAAATGTACGAAGAGATGTTGAGAATAAGCAATTCCAGCACATCAATGAGAAGCCGACAAGGAGCTTCAATGTAGGGCAACCAGTCTTGACCCGCGACTACCGAACAGAGAAATGGCAACCAGGAATGATATGCACACGGCAGGGGCCACTAATGTACACAGTGGATGTTGGGGAGAACATTGTGAGATGCCATGTCGACCAGATCCTAGAGTCACAGGAACGAGTCAACCCCATGTCTCACGTACCTGGTGATGAACCCGATATACAGGTAGCATCTACCCCAGAAACAGTAGCATCGGAAGCTGATGAACCAACCGACGACAGGGGGCCAGAATCGCCTCCACACCAAGAGCAAGACACTCAGGAAAGGCGCTATCCAGAAAGGATCAGGAAGCCGCCCCAAAGACTGAATTTATAAATGGACTATTTTCAGTTAATGTTGCATGTTAAAAGTGTTAATTGTTAAATGAACGTTATGGTACTGTTAATCTAAAAGGGGAGGAATTGTAGCGTATGTACCTTTAAGGGGAGAACTACTTTTTACAGCTCCTGTATACTGTAGTACCGGCAGTTACCACACCTGTATATAAACCCTGAGTAGGGATCTGTACTGTTAGTTTTAGAGTAACCCTCATCCAGCAAACACCTGTTGATTGTTCCTCTGCAGCCTCTGTCTATTTCTTGAAGGACACCATACATCAAGATTCATGGATTTAACAAGCGTGTTCTTGGGACATTATGCACAGCAGACTCAATCCAAACATATGATGAGGCTGTGGCTCTGTTAAGCACACACTTCTCTGCCCCACAAAGTGCCCTCCTGCGGCGATTCATTTTTAGACAGCGTCACCAACTCCTCGGCGAGTCAGTGCATCAATACGTGGCTAATTTGAGGGGGTTAGCTAGCTCGTGCAAGTTCGGTGCATTACAAGATGAGATGGTGCGTGATCAACTAATAGAGCACACAAACAATGTGAGAATGCGTGAAAGACTGTTACTCGAGTCCGACGATCTGTCGTTGTCACAGGCAGTCAACATTGCCTTTCAAGTGGAGTCTGCAGCCGAATGTGCAGCAAAACTAGCACACACACCCAGTGACAGCGCCCTCGGCCCCGACAGCTCTGACATGGTAATGCTCGCACGACGGCAGCAACGCGCGCTGCCGCGGCAACAGTGTGGAAACTGCGGATCTCATTCACATGCTACCAGAGCGCAGAATTGCCCCGCGCGCGGCCAAGCCTGTCGCAATTGTGGAAAACAAAATCACTTTGCCAATGTCCGCCGCTCTGCCCCGGTTGCTACAAATGAACACTCTCAGTCCTCAAGCACTATAATTCACAACGTGAGCTCTGGGCCAGTCGTGGCTTTCAAATCATGCACAATTAACCTGAATGATGTGTGCATCCCGCTGTTGTTGGATACCGGTGCCAGCGTCTCACTGCTGAATGTGGACACATTCAAACGCTTTTTCAGCTCCCTGCCACTCTCTGTGCCCTCCACTACCCTTTGCGGGTATGGTCATTCGAAAATTGGACTAGTGGGCTCAGTCAACCTCACAGTACGCTATGGAACAAAAGTTTTGCCAGATTTTTGTTTTCATGTGGCACGCCAAGGAGCTAACCTGATGGGACTGGATCTTTTCACTGACCTGGGTTTTTCTCTCTTGGACACCGGCGGGTCTGCGATTCTGCACGTCGCCTCACCGTGGCGCCAAACATGGCCAGCACTCTTCGAGGGTCTGGGCTGCCTGACTGCCTTCACCCACCAGCCCATGGTTGACTCCACCGTTACCCCTGTCATTCAGCCACTGCGCCGCATCCCGCTTGCTGTCCGTGACGGGGTCACAGCTGAACTAAAGCAGCTACTGGAAGCTGGCATCATCGAACCAGTTGATGCCTCCCCATGGGTCTCCAACCTGGTGGTCGCAACGAAAAAGTCAGGTGGTCTACGCGTCTGTGTCGATCTTCGAGCAGTGAATAAGGCCGTAATCCCTGACAAGTATCCACTGCCCACGTCAGAGGAACTCACAGCGCAGTTCTATGGTTCCACCCTGTTCTCGAAACTGGACCTTCGACAGGGCTATCTACAGGTTCCCGTCCACCCCAGCAGCAGGAACCTCACTGCTTTTGTGACACATGCTGGCGTCTTTCGGTACACCAGGATGCCATTTGGACTTAGCTCTGCACCCAGCTGCTTCCAAAAGGTGATGGCCTCTGTGCTCGCGGGCATTCCTGGGGTGGCCATCTACCTGGATGACATCGTCGTGCATGGGCCCTCGACCTCCACTCACGACGAACGCCTTCACAGAGTTTTCACAGCTCTAGCAAAACACAAGCTCACACTGAATGGCGAAAAGTGTGTCTTTGCTGTTTCAGAGATCGAATTTGTGGGGTTTCGGTTGTCGGCTGACGGTATATCCCCACTCCAGTCAAACGTGGATGCAATTCACAGCATCCCAGAACCCAGCTCTGCAGCACAGGTTGCCTCCTTCCTTGGCATGACTGGGTACTACCTGAAGTTTTTGCCCCAGTACTCAGCCACCACAGCCCCACTGCGCCAGCTCCTGCGAAAGGATGAGCCCTGGGTATTCAAAAACAGACGAGATGGTAATAGGACAAGTGGAGACAAAAGAAGGCTGAGATTAGGTGTGAAGTGTACTGGCAGAAAGAGAGACAGCTGCTTTTTGGGAGAGGGAAAAAAAGGAAAGGTGGGGGAGAGAAGATCCAAAACAAAGGGGTGGAAAAAAAATTTATAAGTAAAAATGTAATAGGGGCCGAGGTTATGATCTGAAATTGTTGAACTCGATATTGAGTCCGGAAGGCTGCAAAGTGCCTAATCGGAAGATGAGGTGCTGTTCCTCGAGTTTACGCTGAGCTTCCGTGGAACAGTACAAGAGCCCGAGTACAGGGAGGTCTGAGTGGGAATGGAGCGGTGAATTAAAATGACAGGCGACCGGAAGCTCGGGGTCACCCTTACGGACTGAACGGAGGTGTTCCGCCAAGCGGTCACCCAATCTGCGTTTGGTCTCCCCAATGTAGAGGAGACCACATCGTGAGCAGCGAATACAGTATACTAGATTGCGAGAAGTACAAGTAAATCGCTGTTCTGCTTCTCTTCTGAGATGGAGGTGAGAGTGCTTTTGCATATTAGAGTAGTTTTTCTAATCAAGTTCAATGGGCCCCTTCCCTATTCCAGGACAGTCGGGCGAACCCATACATTCTGGGTGACTGACAGTTCTTTTGTCACAGCCAACTGCCATGCGTTCTCTGGAGTTTTAACAAACCAGTCCCCCACGCATCTGCACAGGGCGATCCCATAACAGGGAAAATACCCTCAGAAAAATCCCATAAAGTCCACAAAAATATTCCTGACTGAGTCCATTCTTCAGAGACTTTGCGATCTCTTCAGGAAGCAGAGGGTGATGGTCGATGGGTGTTTGTGTGACTGGAAGGCTGTTTCCAGTGGGGTTCCACAGGGCTCAGTACTCGGTCCCTTGCTTTTTGTGGTATATATCAATGATCTAGACTTGAATATAGGGGGTATGATTAAGAAGTTTGCAGATGATACTAAAATCGGCTGTGTGGTTGATACTGAAGAAGGAAGGTGTAGACTGCAGGAAGATATCAATGGACTGGTCAGGTGGGCAGAACAGTGGCAACTGGAATTCAATCCAGAGAAGTGTGAGGGAATGCATTTGGGGAGGGCTAACAAGGAAAGGGAATACACTATAAATGGTAGGACACTGAGTAGTGTAGAGGAACAAAGGGACCTTGGAGTGCAGGTCCACAGATCCCTGAAGGTAGCAGGCCAGGTAGATAAGGTGGTTAAGAAGACATACGGAATGCTGGCCTTTATTAGCCGTGGCATAGAATACAAGAGCAGGGGGGTTATGCTTCAACTATATAAAACACTAGTTAGGCCTCAGCTAGAACACTGCGTGCAGTTCTGGTCACCACATTACAGGAAGGATGTGATTGCACTAGAGAGGGTACAGAGGAGATTTACAAGGATGGTGCCGGGAGTAGAGAATCTGAGCTATGAGGAAAGACTGGATAGGCTGGGTCTGTTTTCCTTGGAACAGAGGAGGCTGAGGGGAGACCTTATTGAGGTGGATAAAATTGAGGGGTCTAGATAGAGTGGATAGGAAGGACCTATTTCCCTTAGCAGAGGGGTCAATAACCAGGGGGCACAGATTTAAAGTAATTGGTGGAAGGATTAGAGGGGAGTTGAGGAGATCTTTTTCCACCCAGAGGGTGGTGGGGGTTTGGAACTCGCTGCCTGAAAGGGAGGTAGAGGCAGAAACCCTCATAGCATTTAAAAAGTACTTGGATATGCACTTGAAGTGTCGTAACCTACAAGGCTACGGACCAAGAGCTGGGAAGTGGGGTTAGGCTGGATAGCTCTTTGTCGGCCGGCACGGACACAATAAGCCGAAAATGTCTATAATTCTACCTCCCTCTGCCGTTTTCTCTCTGTATCACTGTACCAGTCACCTCTATCTCTCTCTCTGCTGGTGTCTCTGTATCACTGTATCAGTCACCTCTCTCTCTCTCTCTGCTGGTGTCTCTGTATCACTGTATCAGTCACCTCTATCTCTCTCTCTGCTGGTGTCTCTGTATCACTGTATCAGTCACCTCTCTCTCTCTCTCTGCTGGTGTCTCTCTGTATCACTGTATCAGTCACCTCTATCTCTCTCTCTGCTGGTGTATCTGTATCACTGTATCAGTCACCTCTCTCTCTCTCTCTCTGCTGGTGTCTCTGTATCACTGTATCAGTCACCTCTCTCTCTCTCTCTGCTGGTGTCTCTGTATCACTGTATCAGTCACCTCTCTCTCTCTCTCTGCTGGTGTCTCTGTATCACTGTATCAGTCACCTCTCTCTCTCTGCTGGTGTCTCTGTATCACTGTATCAGTCACCTCTCTCTCTCTCTCTGCTGGTGTCTCTCTGTATCACTGTCAGTCACACCTCTCTCTATCTCCCTCTGCCGTTTTCTCTCTGTATCACTGTATCAAGGCTGAAGAATTTGCAACCATCTTCAGCCAGAAGTGCCGAGTGGATGATTCATATCGGCCTCCTCCTGAGGTCCCCACCATCATAGAAGCCAGTCTTCAACCAATTCGATTCACTCCACGTGATATCAAGAAACGGCTGAGCGCACTGGATACAGCAAAGGCTGTGGGCCCCGACAACATCCTGGCTATCGTGCTGAAGGCTTGTGCTCCAGAAGTAGCCGTGCCTCTAGCCAAGCTGTTCCAGTACAGCTACAACACTGGCATCTATCCACTATAGGAAGGATGTGATTGCATTGGAGAGGGTGTAGAGGAGATTTACCAGGATTTTACCTGGGCTGGAGCGCTTCAGCTATGAAGAGAGACTGGACAGGCTGGGGTTGTTTTCCTTAGAGCAGAGAAGGCGGAGGGGGGACCTGATTGAGGTGTACAAAATTATACGGGGCATAGAGAGGGTAGATAGAAAGGAACTTTTCCCCTTAGTAGAGGGGTCAATAACCAGGGGGCATAGTTTCAAGGTAAGGGGCAGGAGGTTTAGAGGGGATTTGAGGAAAAACTTTTTCACCCAGAGGGTGGTTGGAATCTGGAACTCACTGCCTGAAAGGGTGGTAGAGGCAGGAACCCTCACAACATTCAAGA
This sequence comes from Somniosus microcephalus, assembly GCF_052327205.1. Taxonomy (NCBI): domain Eukaryota; kingdom Metazoa; phylum Chordata; class Chondrichthyes; order Squaliformes; family Somniosidae; genus Somniosus; species Somniosus microcephalus. The sequence continues at coordinate 47,456,876 of NW_028225179.1, forward strand.
AGCATTTAGATGAGCACTTGAAACGTCATAGCATACAAGGCTATTGACCAAATGCTGGAAAATGGGATTAGAATAGACAGGGCTTGATGGCCGGCACAGACACAATGGGCCGAAGGGCCTCTTTCTGTGCTGTATAACTCTATGACTCTTTGGCCTAGAAATTCGGTTGGTTGCGCCAGCGATTAGCGCCTAATGAGCCTGAGATTTGGGGCGCTACCCAATGTTCAGGCGGGCGCAATGAGGATAGCGACAACTCCCATATTGAGTATCCATTCGCTAACTGTTAGCACGCACCCGCGTGCGCAGGCAGATCATGACATCATTTCAGTGTGCAACGCCCTTTTGGCGCCCCTGACCGGATATTCGGTGGTGCCCGGAACCTTTCCGCCTGGCGCTATTAGTGACAGTCGGATGGAACGTTCCCAGGCCCTTCTCGGAGTCGGGGGTGCTATTTTAAGGGGACAGCTCTAGTATAAAATCTGCAGCCACTTGGCCTGTTCATTCTGAGCATTGCTGGAGAGAGTTGGTGAACTACTGTTGCACAGGATTTATCGAATTTAGCCTTCGGAGACTTGGGACCTGCAGCCCTGTCCGGAGCAGTTGGAGCGCTAGACATTATTGCGTGTTGCCCATCTGGCATAGCAATGGGAGCTGCTTTGGAGGGGAATGTCCTCATGGCCGGACACTTTGAAGGGCCACAGAGACGGCGGGAGAGAGGGCCGGGATTGGCCAGAAGGAGGAGGGGCAATGGAGGTCGGCCAATCCGACGATACGCTGCGAAGGTTTTCAGGCAGCAGGTGTCATACCTTACCATGTCCGAGGAGCAGTGTCTGCGAAGGCTCAGATTCGGTAAGGAGGTTGTGACTGAGCTGTGCCACCTGCTTGCTGAGGATCTGCAGCCGCGTTTACGGTGCAGGACCTCTCTGTCGGTGGCCATCAAAGTGACTGTTGCCCTCAACTTTTACGCCACCGGATCCTTTCAGTCAGCCACTGGGGACATAGCGAATATCTCTCAATTTGCGGTGCATTGTTGCATCCGGCAAGTTACAGCTGCCCTTTATAGGCGAAGGCGTCAATTAATCACCTTCCCTCTGACCCTGGAGTAGCAGGTGGAGCGCGCGCAGGGCTTCGCTGCTATTGCGGACTTCCCCATGGTGCAGGGGGCGATTGATTGCACACACGTGGCTTTGCGGGCGCCATTGCAGAATCCGGAGGAGTTCCACAACCGCAAGGGGTTCCACTCCCTCAATGTCCAGCTGGTCTGTGACCACCGCCAGATGATCATGGCAGTCAACGCGCAATTCCCTGGGAGCAACCACGATGCGTTCATCCTGCGGCAGACCTCAGTTTCTGACCTTTTTGAGGGGCCGGCTCACCCACGATGCTGGCTTCTTGGCGACAAGGGCTATCCTCTCTGCCCATGGCTCATGACCCCACTCCGTTTGCCCGCCACCCCGGCAGAAGAGCTTTACAATAGCAGCCATCAGGCGACCAGGAACATTGTGGAGCACACTATTGGTGTGCTCAAACAGCGTTTCCGCTGTCTAGACCATTCGGGGGGAGCCCTGCAGTACTCGCCGGAGCAAGTGGGTCGCATCGTCGTCGTCTGCTGCATGCTCCACAACTTGGCCATTCGACGAACCCAGCCAATGCCAGCTGCCCCTCAAGGTCCAGCAGAGCAGGCGGACGAGGAGGAGGAGGAGGAGGAGGAGGAGGAGGATGATGAGCAGGCGGACAAGGAGGAAGAGGAGGAGGAGCATGCGGACGAGGAGGAGGAGGAGGAGGAAGATGGGAGGGCTCCTGAAACTGGAAGGGCCATCCGTCAGAGGCTCATAAGGACTCGGTTCGAGGCCCCTCTGACGGAATGATGGGTCTCATTTGTCCTGCGCACTTCTGATCGTACAAAGCCTATGAAGGCCAGCATGACTGTAAATAGTTACGAGTACCATTGTAAATAAAAAAAATGATTTATTTTCAATAAAGTGCTTCCTTCCAGCATAACAACGTCATGTCAACAGAAACCATAACTAACAAAATAACAGTTAACTCTCTGGCAAAGCTGCAAAACTAAACAAACCATCACCAACAATCAGAACAGGTGAGGGCGTCCTTGAATTTGGGGAAAGAAATGTCTCAGCACCTCCCTCTACTGCTGGCCCCTTGATGGAGACTGACTTCTCTTTCACGGTCGGCCCCTTCCCTCCCTGCTGCTCCTCCGTAGTTGAACCCCAGTGGCGGCGTCAAGGATAGGGGACGCCTGGTGACTGTCTGCAAGCGCAGAGGCCCCTGAGGGACGGCCTGGCCGACCTCTGGGCTTGGAGGGTGCGGACGCAGGCTGCTTGATCTGAGCATGGCTGGAAGCAGTGTGCCCTGCAGGTGGTGGCAGCTGCACTGCAGACGTTCCAGCGGTGGCATGAGCAATGGTCACCTGCCGAGAGAGGACACCTGCACCATGGTCGGACGACACACTGGCTCTCTGAGGGGACCGGCTCGGCTCATCCGCCACAATCGCATGCTCCACTGATTCCTGGCCTTGTATGGGACTGGAAGGGCCCGGGGTGATCCTAGCTGATGCAGATAGGCTGGCAGCAGTGAGAGTTCGTGTTGCCTCAATCTGGGTCTGGACGAGGCCAGCAAGTGACTGCGTGGCAGCAGTGAGGACCTGTGTGGCAGGTGCCAGTGCTTCGGAGAAGCCCTGGACAGTTCTCTCCATTGCTTCGGACAAGGCCGGAGCAGTCCGTTCCACTGCCTCGGACAAGCCCTGGACAGACCTTTCCAGGGATTGTCCGAAGCTCTGAACAGTCCTTTCCATAGCGGCCTCGAAGCCCTGGACAGTCCTCTCCATTGCTGCCCTGAAGCCCTGGACAGTCCTCTCCATTGCTGCCCCAAAGTCCAGCACACTCTTTGCCAGTGTTTCTATCAACTGAGGCATCCTCCCCACTGCAGCCATAAGCTCAGTGTGCCTGAGCTGGGCCTGGGTGCTCATTTCAGCCAGGCTACGCACCTCCTCTGCACTCTGTGCAGCAGTCATCGCTCCCTGCCTCGCCCTCCGGGGAGCCGGTGCCCGAACTTGCCTACCCCCCTCGCGTTGATGCAGGCCGCTTGTTCCGGCAACTGGCTCCTAATCAGAGCCCCACCCCCACCTCCCCTCCAGGGAGCTACTATCCCCAGTCTGCAGATGTGAAGGCTCCCCTGAGGCTGGAACGGATGGTCTGGCTTCCTCCTGATCCTCGCCTCCGGAGCCACTGGCACTGGTAGCTTCAGGGCCCGGATCCCGAGCTGGTGATGCAGCATCTGAAAGCAGGGAGGTGGAAGAGTGGCTTTAGCAAAAGGACAGGTTGGCAGCAAGGGATGCCAGATTGCGGCAAGGCTCTGACATGGCTGCACACTGAGGAAGCATGCTGGCGGGGGGACCAAGTGGAAGGAGACAGCTGAAAAAGGTGAGATCCTTACCATCGCTGTCGACAATGGGGTCGGCAGCTGCAGTGGTAACAGGACCACTCAGACGTCCTCCAAGAATCTGGTGCACTCTCTCCTCGAGATCCGTCAGAGTGACCACTTGTGGAGGTCCACCACCGGTTCGAAGCTGGTCCTTGCGGATCGTCGCCAGCTTGGACTGCAGGGGAAAGAAGGGGAACTTCTGTTACATGACGCCCTGAGTGATCATCTCATGCCCCCCATGGTGCAAGAGCCCTTACATGACGCCCTGAGTGATCATCTCATGCCCCCCATGGTGCAAGAGCCCTTACATGACGCCCTGAGTGATCATCTCATGCCCCCCATGGTGCAAGAGCCCGTACATGATGCCCTGAGTGATCATCTCATGCCCCCCATGGTGCAAGAGCCATTACATGACGCCCTGAGTGATCATCTCATGCCCCCCATGGTGCAAGAGCCCTAACATGACGCCCTGAGTGATCATCTCATGCCCCCCATGGTGCAAGAGCCCTTACATGATGCCCTGAGTCAAATGTGCATGTGTGTGCCCAGAAAGGGCCATGGGTGCTTGCTGACAGATGGCCATTGGGGCATCGTGCACCCTGTAGCCATGAAGTCAGGTGCAGATGGAGGGAATCAGAAGTTTGCATAAACACCACTCACCCTCACGACCCGAGTGAGGTCGTTGAATTTCTTCCTGCACTGAACAGGGCTCCTGGTCGCCATGCTGCTGGAGTTGACCCTCTGACAAACATCCCTCCAAGCTCGGCGGCAGTCCTTTTGATTCGGCCTCCTGCCATTCTCAGGATACAGAACATCTCGACGGCGCTCCACTGCGGCCACCAAGTGGTCCAGGGCCTCAGTGCTGAAGCGCTCTGCTCTCTGTCTCACCTTCTCCATCTTGACCAAGTTTTTTGCGCCAGAGAAGGGCGTGCGCCGATTCTGAGGCCTACAGGGCGATGAGTGTGGAAGCTGAGGCTGACTGACCCACCCCTTTAAAAGCCGGCCGGCGCCTGGAAGTCTGGTGGTTATCGGTAATTGAGATCACCTGCGCTGCGCCCGTCCGCGACGATATTGGGTAGCGCCGGAAGTTTTGCGCCTTAGGAGCCCCGTGCAAAGTCTGAATTCGCGCCTCAATCACCTTTGGGGGCGATGCAACCCAATATCGCGCCAGGCAGCGATAAGTTTCGTCTGGCTATAAACTTTTCACAGCGCCAGTTCTAACGCCTCAAGCGGGGCTATACCCAATTTCTAGGCCTATGACTAATGTGGAAAACTGCCCAGGTATGTCCTTTCCACAAAAAGCAGGACAAATCCAACCCGGCCAATTACCGCCCCATCAGTCCACTCTCAATCATCAGCAAAGTGGTGGAAGGTGTCATCGACAGTGCTATCAAGCGGCACTTACTCACCAATAACCTGCTCACGGATGCCCAGTTTGGGTTCCGCCAAGACCACTCGGCTCCCGACCTCATTACAGCCTTGGTGCAAACATGGACAAAGGAGCTGAATTCCAGAGGTGAGGTGAGTGTGACTGCCCTTGACATCAAGGCAGCATTTGACTGAGTGTGGCATCAAGGAGCCCCAGTAAAACTGAGGTCAATGGGAATCAGGGGGAAAACTCTTCACTGGCTGGAGTCATACCTAGCACAAAGGAAGATGGTTGTGGTGATTGAAGGTCAATCATCACCGCCCCAGGACATTGCTGTAGGAGTCCCTCAGGGCAGTGTCCTAGGCCCAACCATCTTCAGCTGCTTCATCAATGACCTTCCCTCCAACATAAGGTCAGAAATGGGGATGTTCGCTTATGACTGCACAGTGTTCAGCGCCATTCACAACTCCTCAGATAATGAAGCAGTCCATGCCCGCATGCAACAAGACCTGGACGACGTTCAGTCTTTGGCTGATAAGTTTCTCTCTGTCACAGTGTCAGTCACCTCTATCTCTCTCTCTGCTGGTGACTCTCGGTATCACTGTATCAGTCACCTCTATCTCTCTCTCTGCTGGTTTCTCTCTGTATCACTGTATCAGTCACCTCTATCTCTCTCTCTGCTGGTTTCTCTCTGTATCACTGTATCAGTCACCTCTATCTCTCTCTCTGCTGGTTTCTCTCTGTATCACTGTATCAGTCACCTCTATCTCTCTCTCTGCTGGTGTCTCTCTGTATCACTGTATCAGTCACCTCTATCTCTCTCTCTGCTGGTGTCTCTCTGTATCACTGTATCAGTCACCTCTATCTCTCTCTCTGCCGGTATCTCTCTGTATCACTGTATCAGTCACCTCTATCTCTCTCTCTGCTGGTGCCTCTCTGTATCACTGTATCAGTCACCTCTATCGCTCTCTCTGCTGGTTTCTCTCTGTATCACTGTATCAGTCACCTCAATCTCTCTCTCTGCTGGAGTCTCTGTATCACTGTATCAGTCACCTCTATCTCTCTCTCTGCCGGTTTCTCTCTGTATCACTGTATCAGTCACCTCTATCTCTCTCTCTGCTGGTGACTCTCTGTATCACTGTATCAGTCACCTCTATCTCTCTCTCTGCTGGTGACTCTCTGTATCACTGTATCAGTCCCCTCTATCTCTCTCTCTGCTGGTGTCTCTGTATCACTGTATCAGTCACCTCTATCTCTCTCTCTGCTGGTGTCTCTGTATCACTGTATCAGTCACCTCTCTCTCTCTCTGCTGGTATCTCTCTGTATCACTGTATCAGTCACCTCTATCTCTTTTTGCTGGTTTCTCTCTGTATCACTGTGTCAGTCACCTCTATCTCTCTCTCTGCTGGTGTCTCTTTGTATCACTGTATCGGACACCTCTATCTCTCTCTCTGCTGGTGTTTCTCTGTATCACTGTATCAGTCACCTCTATCTCTCTCTCTGCTGGTGTCTCTCTGTATCACTGTATCAGTAACCTCTATCTCTCTCTCTGCTGGTGTCTCTCTGTATCACTGTATCAGTAACCTCTATCTCTCTCTCTGCTGGTGTCTCTCTGTATCACTATCAGTCACCTCTATCTCTCTCTCTGCTGGTGTTTCTCTGTATCACTGTATCAGTCACCTCTATCTCTCTCTCTGCCGGTTTCTCTCTCTATCACTGTATCAGTCACACCTCTCTCTACCTCCCTCTGCCGTTTTCTCTCTGTATCACTGTATCTGTCACCTCTATCTCTCTCTCTGCTGGTTTCTCTCTGTATCACTGTATCAGTCACCTCTACCTCTCTCTCTGCTGGTGCCTCTCTGTATCACTGTATCAGTCACCTCTATCTCTCTCTCTGCTGGTGCCTCTGTATCACTGTATCAGTCTCCTCTATCTCTCTCTCTGCTGGTGTCTCTCTGTATCACTGTATCAGTCACCTCTATCTCTCTCTCTGCTGGTTTCTCTCTGTATCACTGTATCAGTCACCTCTATCTCTCTGCTGGTTTCTCTCTGTATCACTGTATCAGTCACCTCTATCTCTCTCTCTGCTGGTGTCTCTGTATCACTGTATCAGTCACCTCTATCTCTCTCTCTGCTGGTGTCTCTCTGTATCACTGTGTCAGTCACACCTCTCTCTATCTCCCTCTGCCGTTTTCTCTCTGTATCACTGTATCAGTCACCTCTATCTCTCTGCTGGTGTCTCTGTATCACTGTATCAGTCACCTCTATCTCTCTCTCTGCTGGTGTCTCTCTGTATCACTGTGTCAGTCACACCTCTCTCTATCTCCCTCTGCCGGTTTCTCTCTGTATCACTGTATCAGTCACCTCTATCTCTCTCTCTGCTGGTGTCTCTCTGTATCACTGTATCAGTCACCTCTATCTCTCTCTCTGCTGGTTTCTCTCTGTATCACTGTATCAGTCACCTCTATCTCTCTCTCTGCTGGTGTCTCTCTGTATCACTGTATCAGTCACCTCTATCTCTCTCTCTGCTGGTGTCTCTCTGTATCACTGTATCAGTCACCTCTATCTCTCTCTCTGCTGGTGTCTCTCTGTATCACTCTATCAGTCACCTCTATCTCTCTCTCTGCCGTTTTCTCTCTGTATCACTCTATCTGTCACCTCTATCTCTCTCTCTGCTGGTGTGTCTCTGTATCACTGTATCAGTCACCTCTATCTCTCTCTCTGCCGTTTTCTCTCTGTATCACTCTATCAGTCACCTCTATCTCTCTCTGCCGGTTTCTCTCTGTGTCGCTGTGTCAGTCACACCTCTCTCTATCTCCCTCTGCCGTTTTCTCTCTGTATCAAGGCTGAAGAATTTGCAACTATCTTCAGCCAGAAGTGCCAAGTGGTTGATCCATATCAGCCTCCTCCTGAGGTCCCCACCATCATAGAGGCCAGTCTTCAACCAATTCGATTCACTCCACGTGGTATCAAGAAAAGGCTGAGCGCACTGGATACAGCAAAGGCTGTGGGCCCCGACAACATCCCGGCTATCGTGCTGAAGGCTTGTGCTCCAGAACTAGCCGTGCCTCCAGCCAAGCTGTTCCAGTACAGCTACAACACTGGCATCTATCCACTATAGGAAGGATGTGATTGCATTGGAGAGGGTGCAGAGGAGATTCACCAGGATGTTACCTGGGCTGGAGCGCTTCAGCTATGAAGAGAGACTGGACAGGCTGGGGTTGTTTTCCTTCGAGCAGAGAAGGCGGAGGGGGGACCTGATTGAGGTGTACAAAATTGTGTGGGGCATGTATAGGGTAGATGGAAAGGAACTTTTCCCCTTAGTAGAGGGGTCAATAACCAGGGGGCAGAGTTTCAAGGTAAGGGGCAGGAGGAGATTTAGAAGGGATTTGAGGAAAAACTTTTTCACCCAGAAGGTGGTTGGAATCTGGAACTCACTGCCTGAAAGGGTGGTAGAGGCAGGAACCCTCACAACATTCAAGAGGCATTTAGATGAGCACTTGAAATGCCATAGTATACAAGGCTACGGAACAAGTGCTGGAAAATGGGATTAGAATGGATAGGGCTTGATGGCCGGCGCGGACACAATGGGCCGAAGGGCCTCTTTCTGTGCTGTACAACTCTATGGGGGAGAAATTCATTAAGGCGCTGCCAGCTTTGCGCCAAGTTAACACCTAAAGAGTGATTTTGCGCCAAAAGTGAGTTTGCGCAGATATTCAGCGCAGCAGTATTGGCGGCGGTAGCCGTTAGCGCTGCGCCGGCACCGATGACGTCATCGGTGTGCGCAGTGCCCCGGTACCACCCCGAAACCGGCCCAATCCCCATATTTATTTGCGGCCGCCTCCTCCGAAGCGGCCGCAAACAGCGACCAGAAAACGGGGCCGTGCTGAATCCTTAGTGGGGCGCTTTAAAGGGGAAGGTGCGGCCGGCCGCCTGCCCGCACCTCCTTCCCCGGCCTCCTCAACCCCCCGCCCGCGGCATTGCCGGCTGGTTTGCGGGAGCCCGGCACTTCTCCGTTGTGCCGGGCTCTTTTGCCGGCACTCGCGATCGGGGCTCCGGCCGTTGCAGGCACCTCCCCCTTAAGAGAAGGAGCAGGCCTGCAGTACCGCAGCCTGCCGCTCCGCAGCGGCTGGCGCAGCGGCGCCAAGAGCGCTGATATTCAGTGTCAGCGCCCCAAGCGGAGGCGGGCACACCCTGGTATAGCGCCCGGTTCCGAATTGGGGCGCTAACAATGAATATCTGACGATCGCTATAGGCTTCCCGCCCAGCGCTAACTTCTGGGCGCTAGCCAGCTGGCGAGGCCATAGTGAATTTCTAGGCCTATGACTCTAATGTGGAAAACTGCCCAGGTATGTCCTTTCCACAAAAAGCAGGACAAATCCAACCCGGCCAATTACCGCCCCATCAGTCTACTCTCAATCATCAGCAAAGTGGTGGAAGGTGTCATCGACAGTGCTATCAAGCAGCACTTGCTCACCAATAACCTGCTCACTGATGCCCAGTTTGGGTTCCGCCAAGACCTTCGGCTCCCGACCTCATTACAGCCTTGGTCCAAACATGGACAAAGGAGCTGAATTCCAGAGGTGAGGTGAGAGTGACTGCCCTTGACATCAAGGCAACATTTGACCGAGTGTGGCATCAAGGAGCCCGAGTAAAACTGAAGTCAATGGGAATCGGGGGGGGGAAACTCTCCACTGGCTGGAGTCATACCTAACTCAAAGAAAGATAGTTGTGGTGATTGAAGGTCAATCATCACAGCCCCTGAACATCGCTGCAGGAGTTCCTCAAGGCAGTGTCCTAGACCCAACCATCTTCAGCTGCTTCATCAATGACCTTCCCTCCAACATAAGGTCAGAAATGGGGATGTTCGCTTATGACTGCACAGTGTTCAGCGTCATTCACAACTCCTCAGATAATGAAGCAGTCCATGCCCGCATGCAACAAGACCTGGAAGACGTTCAGGCTTGGGCTGAAAATTTCTCTCTTTATCACTGTATCAGTCACCTCTATCTCTCTCTCTGCTGGTTTCTCTCTGTATCACTGTATCAGTCACCTCTATCTCTCTCTCTGCTGGTGTCTCTCTGTATCACTGTATCAGTCACCTCTATCTCTCTCTCTGCTGGTGACTCTCTGTATCACTGTATCAGTCACCTCAATCTCTCTCTCTGCTGGAGTCTCTGTATCACTGTATCAGTCACCTCTATCTCTCTCTCTGCCGGTTTCTCTCTGTATCACTGTATCAGTCACCTCTATCTCTCTCTCTGCTGGTGACTCTCTGTATCACTGTATCAGTCACCTCTATCTCTCTCTCTGCTGGTGACTCTCTGTATCACTGTATCAGTCCCCTCTATCTCTCTCTCTGCTGGTGTCTCTGTATCACTGTATCAGTCACCTCTATCTCTCTCTCTGCTGGTGTCTCTGTATCACTGTATCAGTCACCTCTCTCTCTCTCTGCTGGTATCTCTCTGTATCACTGTATCAGTCACCTCTATCTCTTTTTGCTGGTTTCTCTCTGTATCACTGTGTCAGTCACCTCTATCTCTCTCTCTGCTGGTGTCTCTTTGTATCACTGTATCAGTCACCTCTATCTCTCTCTCTGCTGGTGTTTCTCTGTATCACTGTATCAGTCACCTCTATCTCTCTCTCTGCTGGTGTCTCTCTGTATCACTGTATCAGTAACCTCTATCTCTCTCTCTGCTGGTGTCTCTCTGTATCACTGTATCAGTAACCTCTATCTCTCTCTCTGCTGGTGTCTCTCTGTATCACTATCAGTCACCTCTATCTCTCTCTCTGCTGGTGTTTCTCTGTATCACTGTATCAGTCACCTCTATCTCTCTCTCTGCCGGTTTCTCTCTGTATCACTGTATCAGTCACACCTCTCTCTACCTCCCTCTGCCGTTTTCTCTCTGTATCACTGTATCTGTCACCTCTATCTCTCTCTCTGCTGGTTTCTCTCTGTATCACTGTATCAGTCACCTCTACCTCTCTCTCTGCTGGTGCCTCTCTGTATCACTGTATCAGTCACCTCTATCTCTCTCTCTGCTGGTGCCTCTGTATCACTGTATCAGTCACCTCTATCTCTCTCTCTGCTGGTGTCTCTCTGTATCACTGTATCAGTCACCTCTATCTCTCTCTCTGCTGGTTTCTCTCTGTATCACTGTATCAGTCACCTCTATCTCTCTGCTGGTTTCTCTCTGTATCACTGTATCAGTCACCTCTATCTCTCTCTCTGCTGGTGTCTCTGTATCACTGTATCAGTCACCTCTATCTCTCTCTCTACTGGTGTCTCTCTGTATCACTGTGTCAGTCACACCTCTCTCTATCTCCCTCTGCCGTTTTCTCTCTGTATCACTGTATCAGTCACCTCTATCTCTCTGCTGGTGTCTCTGTATCACTGTATCAGTCACCTCTATCTCTCTCTCTGCTGGTGTCTCTCTGTATCACTGTGTCAGTCACACCTCTCTCTATCTCCCTCTGCCGGTTTCTCTCTGTATCACTGTATCAGTCACCTCTATCTCTCTCTCTGCTGGTGTCTCTCTGTATCACTGTATCAGTCACCTCTATCTCTCTCTCTGCTGGTTTCTCTCTGTATCACTGTATCAGTCACCTCTATCTCTCTCTCTGCTGGTGTCTCTCTGTATCACTGTATCAGTCACCTCTATCTCTCTCTCTGCTGGTGTCTCTCTGTATCACTGTATCAGTCACCTCTATCTCTCTCTCTGCTGGTGTCTCTCTGTATCACTCTATCAGTCACCTCTATCTCTCTCTCTGCCGTTTTCTCTCTGTATCACTCTATCTGTCACCTCTATCTCTCTCTCTGCTGGTGTGTCTCTGTATCACTGTATCAGTCACCTCTATCTCTCTCTCTGCCGTTTTCTCTCTGTATCACTCTATCAGTCACCTCTATCTCTCTCTGCCGGTTTCTCTCTGTGTCGCTGTGTCAGTCACACCTCTCTCTATCTCCCTCTGCCGTTTTCTCTCTGTATCAAGGCTGAAGAATTTGCAACTATCTTCAGCCAGAAGTGCCAAGTGGTTGATCCATATCAGCCTCCTCCTGAGGTCCCCACCATCATAGAGGCCAGTCTTCAACCAATTCGATTCACTCCACGTGGTATCAAGAAAAGGCTGAGCGCACTGGATACAGCAAAGGCTGTGGGCCCCGACAACATCCCGGCTATCGTGCTGAAGGCTTGTGCTCCAGAACTAGCCGTGCCTCTAGCCAAGCTGTTCCAGTACAGCTACAACACTGGCATCTATCCACTATAGGAAGGATGTGATTGCATTGGAGAGGGTGCAGAGGAGATTCACCAGGATGTTACCTGGGCTGGAGCGCTTCAGCTATGAAGAGAGACTGGACAGGCTGGGGTTGTTTTCCTTCGAGCAGAGAAGGCGGAGGGGGGACCTGATTGAGGTGTACAAAATTGTGTGGGGCATGTATAGGGTAGATGGAAAGGAACTTTTCCCCTTAGTAGAGGGGTCAATAACCAGGGGGCAGAGTTTCAAGGTAAGGGGCAGGAGGAGATTTAGAAGGGATTTGAGGAAAAACTTTTTCACCCAGAAGGTGGTTGGAATCTGGAACTCACTGCCTGAAAGGGTGGTAGAGGCAGGAACCCTCACAACATTCAAGAGGCATTTAGATGAGCACTTGAAATGCCATAGTATACAAGGCTACGGAACAAGTGCTGGAAAATGGGATTAGAATGGATAGGGCTTGATGGCCGGCGCGGACACAATGGGCCGAAGGGCCTCTTTCTGTGCTGTACAACTCTATGGGGGAGAAATTCATTAAGGCGCTGCCAGCTTTGCGCCAAGTTAACACCTAAAGAGTGATTTTGCGCCAAAAGTGAGTTTGCGCAGATATTCAGCGCAGCAGTATTGGCGGCGGTAGCCGTTAGCGCTGCGCCGGCACCGATGACGTCATCGGTGTGCGCAGTGCCCCGGTACCACCCCGAAACCGGCCCAATCCCCATATTTATTTGCGGCCGCCTCCTCCGAAGCGGCCGCAAACAGCGACCAGAAAACGGGGCCGTGCTGAATCCTTAGTGGGGCGCTTTAAAGGGGAAGGTGCGGCCGGCCGCCTGCCCGCACCTCCTTCCCCGGCCTCCTCAACCCCCCGCCCGCGGCATTGCCGGCTGGTTTGCGGGAGCCCGGCACTTCTCCGTTGTGCCGGGCTCTTTTGCCGGCACTCGCGATCGGGGCTCCGGCCGTTGCAGGCACCTCCCCCTTAAGAGAAGGAGCAGGCCTGCAGTACCGCAGCCTGCCGCTCCGCAGCGGCTGGCGCAGCGGCGCCAAGAGCGCTGATATTCAGTGTCAGCGCCCCAAGCGGAGGCGGGCACACCCTGGTATAGCGCCCGGTTCCGAATTGGGGCGCTAACAATGAATATCTGACGATCGCTATAGGCTTCCCGCCCAGCGCTAACTTCTGGGCGCTAGCCAGCTGGCGAGGCCATAGTGAATTTCTAGGCCTATGACTCTAATGTGGAAAACTGCCCAGGTATGTCCTTTCCACAAAAAGCAGGACAAATCCAACCCGGCCAATTACCGCCCCATCAGTCTACTCTCAATCATCAGCAAAGTGGTGGAAGGTGTCATCGACAGTGCTATCAAGCAGCACTTGCTCACCAATAACCTGCTCACTGATGCCCAGTTTGGGTTCCGCCAAGACCTTCGGCTCCCGACCTCATTACAGCCTTGGTCCAAACATGGACAAAGGAGCTGAATTCCAGAGGTGAGGTGAGAGTGACTGCCCTTGACATCAAGGCAACATTTGACCGAGTGTGGCATCAAGGAGCCCGAGTAAAACTGAAGTCAATGGGAATCGGGGGGGGGAAACTCTCCACTGGCTGGAGTCATACCTAACTCAAAGAAAGATAGTTGTGGTGATTGAAGGTCAATCATCACAGCCCCTGAACATCGCTGCAGGAGTTCCTCAAGGCAGTGTCCTAGACCCAACCATCTTCAGCTGCTTCATCAATGACCTTCCCTCCAACATAAGGTCAGAAATGGGGATGTTCGCTTATGACTGCACAGTGTTCAGCGTCATTCACAACTCCTCAGATAATGAAGCAGTCCATGCCCGCATGCAACAAGACCTGGAAGACGTTCAGGCTTGGGCTGAAAATTTCTCTCTTTATCACTGTATCAGTCACCTCTATCTCTCTCTCTGCTGGTTTCTCTCTGTATCACTGTATCAGTCACCTCTATCTCTCTCTCTGCTGGTGTCTCTCTGTATCACTGTATCAGTCACCTCTATCTCTCTCTCTGCTGGTGACTCTCTGTATCACTGTATCAGTCACCTCAATCTCTCTCTCTGCTGGAGTCTCTGTATCACTGTATCAGTCACCTCTATCTCTCTCTCTGCCGGTTTCTCTCTGTATCACTGTATCAGTCACCTCTATCTCTCTCTCTGCTGGTGACTCTCTGTATCACTGTATCAGTCACCTCTATCTCTCTCTCTGCTGGTGACTCTCTGTATCACTGTATCAGTCCCCTCTATCTCTCTCTCTGCTGGTGTCTCTGTATCACTGTATCAGTCACCTCTATCTCTCTCTCTGCTGGTGTCTCTGTATCACTGTATCAGTCACCTCTCTCTCTCTCTGCTGGTATCTCTCTGTATCACTGTATCAGTCACCTCTATCTCTTTTTGCTGGTTTCTCTCTGTATCACTGTGTCAGTCACCTCTATCTCTCTCTCTGCTGGTGTCTCTTTGTATCACTGTATCAGTCACCTCTATCTCTCTCTCTGCTGGTGTTTCTCTGTATCACTGTATCAGTCACCTCTATCTCTCTCTCTGCTGGTGTCTCTCTGTATCACTGTATCAGTAACCTCTATCTCTCTCTCTGCTGGTGTCTCTCTGTATCACTGTATCAGTAACCTCTATCTCTCTCTCTGCTGGTGTCTCTCTGTATCACTATCAGTCACCTCTATCTCTCTCTCTGCTGGTGTTTCTCTGTATCACTGTATCAGTCACCTCTATCTCTCTCTCTGCCGGTTTCTCTCTGTATCACTGTATCAGTCACACCTCTCTCTACCTCCCTCTGCCGTTTTCTCTCTGTATCACTGTATCTGTCACCTCTATCTCTCTCTCTGCTGGTTTCTCTCTGTATCACTGTATCAGTCACCTCTACCTCTCTCTCTGCTGGTGCCTCTCTGTATCACTGTATCAGTCACCTCTATCTCTCTCTCTGCTGGTGCCTCTGTATCACTGTATCAGTCACCTCTATCTCTCTCTCTGCTGGTGTCTCTCTGTATCACTGTATCAGTCACCTCTATCTCTCTCTCTGCTGGTTTCTCTCTGTATCACTGTATCAGTCACCTCTATCTCTCTGCTGGTTTCTCTCTGTATCACTGTATCAGTCACCTCTATCTCTCTCTCTGCTGGTGTCTCTGTATCACTGTATCAGTCACCTCTATCTCTCTCTCTACTGGTGTCTCTCTGTATCACTGTGTCAGTCACACCTCTCTCTATCTCCCTCTGCCGTTTTCTCTCTGTATCACTGTATCAGTCACCTCTATCTCTCTGCTGGTGTCTCT
The DNA here is from genome assembly GCF_052327205.1 of Somniosus microcephalus. Lineage (NCBI taxonomy): Eukaryota > Metazoa > Chordata > Chondrichthyes > Squaliformes > Somniosidae > Somniosus > Somniosus microcephalus. The sequence continues at coordinate 47,472,219 of NW_028225179.1, forward strand.
GTATCACTGTATCAGTCACCTCTATCTCTCTCTCTGCTGGTGTCTCTCTGTATCACTGTGTCAGTCACACCTCTCTCTATCTCCCTCTGCCGGTTTCTCTCTGTATCACTGTATCAGTCACCTCTATCTCTCTCTCTGCTGGTGTCTCTCTGTATCACTGTATCAGTCACCTCTATCTCTCTCTCTGCTGGTTTCTCTCTGTATCACTGTATCAGTCACCTCTATCTCTCTCTCTGCTGGTGTCTCTCTGTATCACTGTATCAGTCACCTCTATCTCTCTCTCTGCTGGTGTCTCTCTGTATCACTGTATCAGTCACCTCTATCTCTCTCTCTGCTGGTGTCTCTCTGTATCACTCTATCAGTCACCTCTATCTCTCTCTCTGCCGTTTTCTCTCTGTATCACTCTATCTGTCACCTCTATCTCTCTCTCTGCTGGTGTGTCTCTGTATCACTGTATCAGTCACCTCTATCTCTCTCTCTGCCGTTTTCTCTCTGTATCACTCTATCAGTCACCTCTATCTCTCTCTGCCGGTTTCTCTCTGTGTCGCTGTGTCAGTCACACCTCTCTCTATCTCCCTCTGCCGTTTTCTCTCTGTATCAAGGCTGAAGAATTTGCAACTATCTTCAGCCAGAAGTGCCAAGTGGTTGATCCATATCAGCCTCCTCCTGAGGTCCCCACCATCATAGAGGCCAGTCTTCAACCAATTCGATTCACTCCACGTGGTATCAAGAAAAGGCTGAGCGCACTGGATACAGCAAAGGCTGTGGGCCCCGACAACATCCCGGCTATCGTGCTGAAGGCTTGTGCTCCAGAACTAGCCGTGCCTCTAGCCAAGCTGTTCCAGTACAGCTACAACACTGGCATCTATCCACTATAGGAAGGATGTGATTGCATTGGAGAGGGTGCAGAGGAGATTCACCAGGATGTTACCTGGGCTGGAGCGCTTCAGCTATGAAGAGAGACTGGACAGGCTGGGGTTGTTTTCCTTCGAGCAGAGAAGGCGGAGGGGGGACCTGATTGAGGTGTACAAAATTGTGTGGGGCATGTATAGGGTAGATGGAAAGGAACTTTTCCCCTTAGTAGAGGGGTCAATAACCAGGGGGCAGAGTTTCAAGGTAAGGGGCAGGAGGAGATTTAGAAGGGATTTGAGGAAAAACTTTTTCACCCAGAAGGTGGTTGGAATCTGGAACTCACTGCCTGAAAGGGTGGTAGAGGCAGGAACCCTCACAACATTCAAGAGGCATTTAGATGAGCACTTGAAATGCCATAGTATACAAGGCTACGGAACAAGTGCTGGAAAATGGGATTAGAATGGATAGGGCTTGATGGCCGGCGCGGACACAATGGGCCGAAGGGCCTCTTTCTGTGCTGTACAACTCTATGGGGGAGAAATTCATTAAGGCGCTGCCAGCTTTGCGCCAAGTTAACACCTAAAGAGTGATTTTGCGCCAAAAGTGAGTTTGCGCAGATATTCAGCGCAGCAGTATTGGCGGCGGTAGCCGTTAGCGCTGCGCCGGCACCGATGACGTCATCGGTGTGCGCAGTGCCCTGGTACCACCCCGAAACCGGCCCAATCCCCATATTTATTTGCGGCCGCCTCCTCCGAAGCGGCCGCAAACAGCGACCAGAAAACGGGGCCGTGCTGAATCCTTAGTGGGGCGCTTTAAAGGGGAAGGTGCGGCCGGCCGCCTGCCCGCACCTCCTTCCCCGGCCTCCTCAACCCCCCGCCCGCGGCATTGCCGGCTGGTTTGCGGGAGCCCGGCACTTCTCCGTTGTGCCGGGCTCTTTTGCCGGCACTCGCGATCGGGGCTCCGGCCGTTGCAGGCACCTCCCCCTTAAGAGAAGGAGCAGGCCTGCAGTACCGCAGCCTGCCGCTCCGCAGCGGCTGGCGCAGCGGCGCCAAGAGCGCTGATATTCAGTGTCAGCGCCCCAAGCGGAGGCGGGCACACCCTGGTATAGCGCCCGGTTCCGAATTGGGGCGCTAACAATGAATATCTGACGATCGCTATAGGCTTCCCGCCCAGCGCTAACTTCTGGGCGCTAGCCAGCTGGCGAGGCCATAGTGAATTTCTAGGCCTATGACTCTAATGTGGAAAACTGCCCAGGTATGTCCTTTCCACAAAAAGCAGGACAAATCCAACCCGGCCAATTACCGCCCCATCAGTCTACTCTCAATCATCAGCAAAGTGGTGGAAGGTGTCATCGACAGTGCTATCAAGCAGCACTTGCTCACCAATAACCTGCTCACTGATGCCCAGTTTGGGTTCCGCCAAGACCTTCGGCTCCCGACCTCATTACAGCCTTGGTCCAAACATGGACAAAGGAGCTGAATTCCAGAGGTGAGGTGAGAGTGACTGCCATTGACATCAAGGCAACATTTGACCGAGTGTGGCATCAAGGAGCCCGAGTAAAACTGAAGTCAATGGGAATCGGGGGGGGGAAACTCTCCATTGGCTGGAGTCATACCTAACTCAAAGAAAGATAGTTGTGGTGATTGAAGGTCAATCATCACAGCCCCAGAACATCGCTGCAGGAGCTCCTCTGGGCAGTGTCCTAGACCCAACCATCTTCAGCTGCTTCATCAATGACCTTCCCTCCAACATAAGGTCAGAAATGGGGATGTTCGCTTATGACTGCACAGTGTTCAGCGTCATTCACAACTCCTCAGATAATGAAGCAGTCCATGCCCGCATGCAACAAGACCTGGAAGACGTTCAGGCTTGGGCTGAAAATTTCTCTCTTTATCACTGTATCAGTCACCTCTATCTCTCTCTCTGCTGGTGTCTCTCTGTATCACTGTATCAGTCACCTCTATCTCTCTCTCTGCTGGTGTCTCTCTGTATCACTGTATCAGTCACCTCTATCTCTCTCTCTGCTGGTTTCTCTCTGTATCACTGTATCAGTCACCTCTATCTCTCTCTCTGCTGGTGTCTCTCTGTATCACTGTATCAGTCACCTCTATCTCTCTCTCTGCTGGTGTTTCTCTGTATCACTGTATCAGTCACCTCTATCTCTCTCTCTGCCGGTTTCTCTCTGTATCACTGTATCAGTCACCTCTATCTCTCTGCCGGTTTCTCTCTGTATCACTGTATCAGTCACCTCTATCTCTCTCTCTGCTGGTGTCTCTCTGTATCACTGTATCAGTCACCTCTATCTCTCTCTCTGCCGGTTTCTCTCTGTATCACTGTATCAGTCACCTCTATCTCTCTCTCTGCCAGTTTCTCTCTGTATCACTGTATCAGTCACCTCTATCTCTCTCTCTGCTGGTTTCTCTCTGTATCACTGCACGCTCAGTCACACCTTTATCAGTCTCCCTCTGCTGGTGTCTCTCGCACTCACTGCACAGATTGTCTTCCAGGGGTTTCAGGTGCTAAGAGACCGCAGCCACATGGTGCACAAAGGGCTCAGGTTCCATCCCCGGCGATGGCCACAGAATGGTAGAACGGTACAGCACAGAAGGGAGGCCATTCGGCCCATCGTGCCTGTGAATGCTCTCTCCAATTAGTTGCACCCGCCTGCCCTTTCCCCACGGACCTGCTATATTTTCCCCCTTCAAGTATTTACCCAATTCCCTTTTGAAAGTTGCTCTTGAATCTGCTTCCACCGCCCTTTCAGGCAGCGCATTCCAGATCACGACAACCTGTTGAGTTAACAACAGAGAATGCTGGAAACACTCGGCAGGCCAGGCAGCGTCCGTGGAGAGAGAAACAGAGTTAACGTTTCCGGTCTGGGACCCTTCATCAGAACTGGAAAAAGTTAGAGATGTAACAGGTTTCAAGCAGGAAGCAGAGGCAGGGAAAGGGGGGAGGGGAGAAGAGAACAAAAGGGAGGGTCTGTGATAGGTTGGGAGGCAGGAGTGGTGAAATGTTGCAAATGGGGATGGCAGAATCATCAACAGCTGCCATGCGAAAAAATGGGGGCAGGGGTTATGATCTGAAATTGTTGAACTCGATGTTGAGTCCAGACGGCTGTAAAGTGCCTAATCGAAAGATGAGGTGCTGTTCCTCGAGCTTACATTGAGCTTCATTGGAACAGTGTAAGAGGCCGAGGACGGTGAGGTCCGAGTGGGAGTGGAGCGGAGAATTAAAGTGACAGGTGACCGGAAGCTCAGGGTCACCCTTACGGACTGAACGGAGGTGTTCCACAAAGCGGTCGCCCAATCTGCGTTTGGTCTCCCCAATGTAGAGGAGACCGCATCGTGAGCAGCGAATACAGTGTACTAGACTGCAAGAAGTACAAGTAAATCGCTGTTTCACCTGGAAGGGGTGTTTGGGGCCCTGGACAGTGGGAAAGGAGGAGGTAAAAGGGCAGGTGTTGCATCTCCTGCGCTTGCACGGGAAGGTGCCGTGGGAAGGGGCTGTTGGGGGTGATTGAGGAGTGGACCAGGGTGTCTCGGAGGGAGCGGTCCCTTCGGAATGCTGAAAGGGGAGGGGAGGGGAAGATGCGTTTGGTGGCGGGATCACGATGGAGGTGGCGGATAATGGCGGAGGATGATCCGTTGAATGTGGAGGCTGGCGGGGTGAAAGATGAGGATAAGGGGCACCCTATCGTGGTTCTGGGAGGGAGAAGGGGCGAGGGCAGAAGTATGGGAAAATCGAACGGACGCGGTCGAGGGCCGTGCCAACCATGGTGGAGGGGAATCCTCGGTTGAGGAAAAAGGAAGACATGTCGGATGCCGAGTTATCTGATCTCATGCAGGGTGACGGTAAGGGCCACGGTTCTCCTCAGTGCCCCTGGGTGAGGGAAAAGGGGACAGTAAATCAGCTAGGACTTCTGCTCTTGGCCATGCAGTGGCCTCTGGGGGTACATGCATGCGTGCGTGCATGGAGTTTGTGTGTGGGGGGGGTGGCAAGATGGTGGCGTGGTTGCGATGCCTCTGCTGGTCGAACAGCCCATTGACATTCAGCGAGAGGAAACCGCTGGCAGGCTAGAGGTTCTTCTGGTTCAAACCGTGGTGTTGTCTCTCCTCAATCTCTTTCCCGGATTCAGGGAGTTGGAGAAGTTGCTGTCCAGGGCTGCTACGCATGGATTGGAGGAGGCACAGGACATCCTGGAGAACCTGCCCAAGAACCCGGATAACTCCTAACCAACGGAACTGCGCGATGGAGCTGCACGAAGGGTTGATCAGATGGGACTGCTATTCATTTCTCTTTGTATTCATTTCATAAGAACATAAGAAATAGGAGCAGGAGTCGGCCATTCGGCCCCTCGAGCCTGCTCCGCCATTCAATAAGATCATGGCTGATCTGATCTAGGCCTCCACTCCACTTTCCCGCCCACTCCCCATTACCCTTGACTCCCCTGTAGCTCAAGTATCTGTCTCTCTCCACCTTGAATATATTCACTGACTCCGCCTCCACAATTCTCTGGGGTAAAGAATTCCACAGATTTACGACCCTCTGAGAGAAGAAATTCCTCCTCATCTCAGTTCTAAAAGGGCGACCCTTTATTCTGAGACTGTGCCCCCGAGTTCTAGATTCCCCCACGAGGGGAAACATCCTCTCTGCATCTACCCTGTCAAGTCCCTTCAGAATCTTATATGTTTCAATAAGATCATCTCTCATTCTTCTAAACTCCAATGATTATAGGCTCAACCTGCTCAACCTTTCCTCATAAGACAACCCCTTCATCTCCGGAATCAACCTCCTGAACCTTCTCTGAACTGCCTCCAATGCAAGTATATCCCCCCTTAAATAAGGAGACCAAAACTGTACACAGTACTCCAGGTGTGGTCTCACCAACACCCTGTACAGTTGTAGCAAGACTTCCCTACTTTTATACTCCATTCCCTTTGCAATAAAGGCCAATATTCCATTTGCCTTCCTAATTACTTGCTGTACCTGCATGCTAACTTTTGGTGCTTCATGTCCGAGGACATCCAGATCCCTCTGTACCGCAGCATTTAAACAATATTTTGCTTTTCTATTCTTCCTACCAAAGTGGATAACCTCACGCTTTCCCACATTCACAACTCTCTGAGTGAAAAAAATTCTCATCTCAATCCCAAATGGCCCACCCCTTATCCTAAGACTATGACCTCTAGTTCTAGCCTCTCAGCATCTACCCTGGGCTTTATATCTACGAGGACTAGAATACAAGGGGGTAGAAGTCATGCTACAGCGATACGAAGCCCTGGTTAGACCACACCTGGAGTACAGTGAGCAGTTCTGGGCACCACACCTTAGGAAGGATAGATTGGCCTTGGAGGGAGTGCAGCGTAGGTTTACCAGAATGCGACCCAGACTCCAAGGGTTAAGTTACGAGGAGAGATTACACAAACTAGGGTTGTATTCCCTGGAATTTAGAAGGTTAAGGGGTGATCTGATCGAAGTTTTCAAGATATTAAAGGGAACAGATAGGGTAGAGACAGAGAAACTATTTCCGCTGGTCGGGGAGTCCAGGACTCGGGGGCAGAGTCTAAAAATTAGAGCCAGACCTTTCAGGACTGAAGTTAGGAAACACTTCTACACACAAAGGGTGGGAGAAGTTTGGAACTCTCTTCCACAAACGGCAACTGATGCTTCGGGTCAATTGTTAATTTTAAATTTGAGATTGATAAGATTTCTGTTAACCAAAGGTATTAAGGGATATGGGGCAAAGGCGGGTATATGGAGTTAGGTCACAGGTCAGCCATGATCTCACTGAATGACACAACAGGCTCAAGGGGCTAAATACCCTACTCCTGTTCCTACGTTCTGTCAAGCCCTCTAAGAATATTGTGCATTTCAATGAGATCATCTCTCATTCTTCTAAACTTAAGAATATAGGCCCATTCTACTCACTCTCTCCTCATAGGGCAAATCCGCTCATCCCAGGAATCAATCTAGTGAACCGTGTCCATTATATCTCCCGCACTTCTGCCCTCACCCCTGCCCCTTCCTCCCTCCCGGAACCACGATAGGGTTCCCCTTGTCCTCACCTTTCACCCCACCAGCCTCCACATTCAACGAATCATCCTCCACCATTTTCGCCACCTCCAGCGTGATCCCACCACCAAACGCATCTTCCCCTCCCCTCCCCTTTCAGCATTCCGTAGAAGACCGCTCCCTCCGCGACACCCTAGGCCACTCCTTCGCCCGGCACCTTCCCGTGCAAGCGCAGGAGATGCAACACCTGCCCTTATACCTCCCCCCTTCCCACTGTCCAGGGCCCCAAACACCCCTTCCAGGTGAAACAGCGATTTACTTGTACTTCGCGCAATCTAGTATACTGTATTCGCTGCTCACGATGTGGTCTCCTCTACATTGGGGAGACCAAACGCAGATTGGGTGACCGCTTTGCGGAACACCTCCGTTCAGTCCGTAAGGGTGACCCCGAGCTTCCGGTCACCTGTCACTTTATTTCACCGCTCCATTCCCACTCGGACCTCACCGTCCTCGGGCTCTTGCATTGTTCCACGGAAGCTCAGCGTAAACTCGAGGAACAGCACCTCACCTTTCGATCAGGCACTTTACAGCCCTCTGGACTCAACATAGAGTTCAACAATTTCAGATCATAACCTCGGCCCCTATCACATATATATACATTTTTAATTTTTTTATCCACACTTTTGTTTGGCCTTTTTTCTTCCCTCTCTTCAGCTGTCCTTCATTCTGCCAGCGCAATTCACACCCCATCTAGAGCCATCCTTTGTTCCTTAACCTGCCCCATTACCACCTCCTCTCGCCTTGAATATCTCTTCATGTCTCTCAATGTCTGTTAATCTCTCCATCTCTCCTGCCTTCTATCCTATCACTGACCTTCCCTTTTGTTCTTTCATCCCCGCCCCCTTTTCCCAACCCCTAAACTGCTTCACAATCTGTTCCATTTCCTGCTTTTTTCCCAGTTCTTATGATGGGTCATCGACCTGAAACGTTAACTCTGTTTCTCTCTCCACGGATGCTGCCCTAGCCTGCTGAGTTTTTCCAGCGTTTTCTGTTGTTATAGTGAACCTTCGTTGCACCGCCTCCAAGGCAAGTATATCCTTCCTTAGATAAGGAGGCCAGAACTGTGCACAGCACTCCAGGTGTGATCTCACCAAAGCCCTATATAATTGCAGCAAGACTACCTCACTATTATACTCCAACCCTCCAGCCACCCTAGAAAGGCTGGTTGTACTTAAAGTAGATAAGTCACCAGGACCGGATGGAAATGCATCCTAGGATAGTGAGGGAAGTAATGGTGGAAATTGCAGAGGTACTGGCCATAACCTTCCAATCCTCCTTGGATACGGGGCTGGTCGAATTGAAAATGTTACACACTTGTTCAAAAAAGGGTGCAAGGATAAAACCAGCAACTACAGGCCGGTCAGTTTAACCTCGGTAGTCGGGAAGCTTTCAGAAACGATAATCCTGGACAAAATTAACAGTCGCTTGGACAAGTATGGATTAATTAAGGAAAGCCAGCATGGATTTGTTAAAGGCAAATCGTGTTTAACTAACTTGATTGAGTTTTTTGATGAGGTAACAGAGAGGGTTGATGAGGGTAATGCGGTTGACGTGGTGTGCATGGACTTCTAAAAGGCGTTTTATAAAGTGCCACATAATAGGCTTGCCAGCAAAGTTGAAGCCCGTGGAATAAAAGGGACAGTGGCAGCATGGATACGGAATTGGCTAAGGGACAGGAAACAGAGAGTAGTGGTGAACGGCTGTTTTTCGGACTGGAAGGAGGGTACACAGTGGTGTTCCCCAGGGGTCGGTACTAGGACCACTGCTTTTCTTGATGTATATTAATGACTTAGACTTGGGTGTACAGGGCACAATTTCAAAATTTGCAGATGACACAAAACTTGGCAGTATAGTGAACAGTGAGGATAGTGATAGACTTCAAGAAGACACAGACAGCCTAGTGGAATGAGCGGACACGTGGCAAATGAAATTTAACGCAGAAAATTGCGAAGTGATACATTTTGGTAGGAAGAACGAGGAGAGGCGATATAAACTAAAGGGTACAATTCTAAAGTGGGTGCATGACCAGAGAGACCTGGGGGTATATGTGCACAAATCGTCAAAGGTGGCAGGGCAGGTTGAGAAAGCGGTTAAAAAAGCATACGGGATACTGGGCTTCATAAATAGAGGCAAAGAGTACAAAAGCAAGGAAGTTATGATGAACCTTTATAAAACACTGGTTCGGCCTCAACTGGGGTATTGCGTCCAATTCTGGGCACCGTACTTTAGGAAGGATGTGCAGGACTTAGAGAGGGTGCAGAGGAGATTAACCAGAATGGTTCCAGGGATGAGGAACTTCAGTTACGGGGATAGACTGGAAAAGCTGGGGTTGTTCTCCTCAGAGCAGAGAACATTCAGAGGGGATTTGATAGAGGTGTTCAAAACCATGAGGGGTCTGGACAGAGTACATAGAAACATAGAAGATAGGAGCAGGAGTAGGCCGTTAGGCCCCTCGAGCCTGCTCCGCCATTCAATGAGATCATGGCTGATCATCCAAACTCAGTACCCTGTCCCTGCTTTCTCCCCATATCCCTTGACCCCTTTAGCCTTAAGAAATATATCCAACTCCTTCTTAAATATATTTAATGAATTGGCCTCTACTGCCTTCTGTGGTAGAGAATTCCACAGGTTCACCACTCTCTGGGTGAAGAAATTCCTCCTCACTTCTGTCCTAAATGACTTACCCCTTATCCTTAGACAGTGACCCCTGGTTCTGGACTCCCCGACCATCGGGAACATCCTTCCTGCATCTAGTCTGTCTAGTCCTGACAGAATTTTATAAGTTTCAATGAGATCCCCTCTCATTCTTCTAAGCTCCAGCGAGTATAAGCCCAATTGACCCAATCTCTCCTCATACATCATTCCTGCCATCCCAGGTATCAGCCTGGTGAATCTTCGCTGAATTCCTTCCATGGCAAGAACATTCTTCCTCAGATAAGGTGACCAAAACTGCACACAATACTCAAGGTGTGGTCTCACCAAGGCCCTGTACAACTGCAGCAAGACATCCTTGTTCCTGTACTCAAACCCTCTCACTACAAAGGCCAACATACCATTTGCCTTCTTAACCGCCTGCTGCACCTGCATGCTTACCTTCAGCGACTGGTGCACAAGGACACCCAGGTCTCGTTGCACTTCCCCTTCTCCCAATCTATTGCCATTCAGATAATAATCTGCCTTCCTGTTTTTGACACTAAAGTGGATAACCTCGCATGTATCCACGTTCTATTGCATCTGCCATGCTTCTGCCCAATCACCAAACCTGTCCAAATCATCCTGGAGTTTCTTGGCATCCTCCTCACAACACACATGCCGACCCAGCTTTGTGTTGTCTGCAAACTTGGAGATATTACATCTAGTTCCCTTGTCCAGATCATTTATATATATTGTGAATAGCTGGGGTCCAAGGACCGATCCCTGCGGTACCCCACTAGTCACTGCCTGCCACTCGGAAAAAGACCCGTTTATTCCAACTCTTTGCTTTCTGTCTGCCAACCAGTTCTCTATCCAAGTCAATACCTTGCCCCCAATCCCATGTGCCCTAACTTTACACGCTAATCTCTTATGCGGGACCTTTTGAAAGTCCAAATACACCACATCCACTGGTTCTCCATTATCTATTTTACCAGTTACATCCTCAAAAAATTCCAGATTAGTCAAGCACGGTTTACCTTTTGTAAATCCATGTTGACTTTGTCCGATCCTGTCACTGTTTTCCAAGTGCTCTGCTATTACATCTTTTATAATGGACTCTAGCATTTTCCCCACTACCGATGTCAGGCTTACCGGTCTGTAATTCCCCGTTTTCTCTCTACCACCCTTTTTGAATAGTGGGGTAACATTAGCTACCCGCCAATCCATGGGTGCTGTTCCAGATTCCATCGAATGTTGGAAGATGACCAGCAAAGCATCTACTATTTCTAGGGCCACTTCCTTAAGTACCCTAGGATGTAGATTATCAGGCCCTGGGGATTTATCGGCCTTCAATCCCATAAATTTCCCTAACACCACTTCCCTACAAATACTGATTTCTTTCAGTTCCTCCCTTTCATCAGACCCTATGTTCCCCGACATCTCTGGGAGGTTATTTGTGTCCTCCTTTGTGAAGACAGAACCAAAATATGTATTTAATTGGTCTGCCATTTCTTTGTTCCCCCTTATAAATTCCCCTGATTCTGACTGCAAGGGACCTACGCTTGACTTCACCAATCTTTTTCTCTTCACATATCTATAAAAGCTTTTACAGTCAGTTTTTATGTTCCCTGCAAGCTTACTCTCATATTCTATTTTCCCCTTCTTAATTAATCCCTTTGTCCTCCTTTGTTGAATCCTAAACTGCTCCCAATCCTCAGGTTTACTGCTTTTTCTGGCCAATTTATATGTCCTCTCCTTGGATCTTATGCTATCCCTAATTTCCCTTGTTAGCCACGGTTGAGTCACCTTTTTTTAAAAATTTTTATGCCAAACTGGGATGAACAAATCCTGTAGTTCATCCATGCGGTCTTTGAATGTTTGCCATTGCCTATCCACCGTCAACCCTTTGAGTGACATTCCCCAATCAATCCTACCCAACTCGCGCCTCATACCATCGTAGTTTCCTTTATTTAAATTCAGGACCCTAGTCTCTGAGTCAACTACTTCACTCTCCATCTTAATGAAGAATTCTATCATATTATGATCGCTCTGACCCAAGGGGCCTCGTACAACAAGATTGCTAATTAATCCTTTCTCATTACATAATACCCAGTCTAAGATGGCCTGATCTCTGGTTGGCTCCTCGACATATTGGTCCAGGAAACCGTCCCGTAAACACTCCAGGAATTCCTCCTCCACAGTATTGTTACTAATTTGGTTAGCCCAATCTATATGTAGATTAAAGTCACCCATGATGACTGCTGTGCCCTTATTGCACACTTCTCTAGTTTCCCTTTTAATGCCATCCCCAACCTCCGCATTACTGTTTGGAGGTCTATATACCACTCCCACTAATGTTTTCTGCCCCTTGGTATTTCTCAGTTCTACCCATAGATTCCACATCATCAGAGCTAATATCCTTCCTTACAATTGTTAATCCCCTCTTTAACCAGCAATGCTACCCCACCCCCCTTTCCTTTTTGCCTATCTTTCCTGAATATTGAATACCCCTGGATGTTGAGTTCCCAACCTTGGCCACCCTGGAGCCATGTTTCCGTAATCCCAATCAAATCATAATCGTTTACCTCTATTTGCGCAGCTAATTCATCCACCTTATTACGAATGCTCCTCGCATTAAGACAAAAAGCCTTCAGGCTTGTTTTTTTAACGCTCTTAGACCTATTAGAATTATTATTTACTGTGGGCATGTTTGATTTAAACCATTGATTTCTCTGACTGCCACTTTTGTTTTTCTCCTTCCTATCTTTTGCTTTTATCCTTGTTTCCCTTTCCTCTGTCTCCCTGCTCAGGTTCCCAACCCCCTGCCATTTTAGTTCAAACCCTCCCCCAGAGCACTAGCAAACACTCCCCCTAGGACGTTGGTCCCGGTCCTGCCCAGGTGCAGACCGTCCAGTTTGTACTGGTCCCACCTCCCCCAGAACCGGTTCCAATGCCCCCGGAATTTGAATCCCTCCCCCTTGCACCATTCCTCTAGCCACGTATTCATCTGAAATATCCTTCTATTTCTACTCTGACTAGTACGTGGCACTGGTAGCAATCCTGAGATTACTACCTTTGAGATCCTATTTTTAAATTTACCACCTAACTCCCTATATTCAGCTTTTAGGACCTCGTCCCGTTTTTTATCTATATCGTTGGTACCTATATGCACCACGACAACTGGCTGTTCACCCTCCCCTTCCAAAATATTCTGCAGCCGCTCTGAGACATCCTTGACCCTTGCACCAGGGAGGCAACACACCATCCTGGAGTCTCGTTTGCGGCCGCAGAAACGCCTATCTATTCCTCTTACAATAGAATCCCCTATTACTATAGATCTACCCCTCTTTTTCCTCCCGTCCTGTGCAGCAGAACCACCCCTGGTGCCAGGAAGTTGGCTGCTGCTGCCTTCCCCTGGTAAGCCATCCCCCTCATCAGTATCCAAAGTGGTATATCTGTTTCAGAGGGTGATGTCCACAGGGGACTCCTGCACTACCTGCCTGCGCCTACTACTCTGTCTGTTGGTCACCCCTTCCCTTTCTGCCTGTGCAACCTTTGCCTGCGGTGTGACCAACTGCTTAAACATGATATCCACGACGTCCTCAGCATTGCAATTGGTCCAGTATGTCTCCAATCGCAGCTCCAGCGCCGCAATGCGGTCTGCCAGTAGCTGCAGCTGGACACACTTCCTGCACACGAGTTCCCATTGGCGGAAGGGTCGAGAACCAGAGGACACAGATTTAAGGTGATTGGCAGAAATTGGCAAAGGCGACATGAGGAAAAACTTTTTTTACGCAGCGAGTGGTTAAGGTCCGGAATTCACTGCCTGAGAGGGTGGTGGAGGCAGATTCAATCATGGCTTTCAAAAGGGAATTGGATAAGTACCTGAAGGAAAAAAATTTGCAGGGCTGCAGGGAATGGGCGGGGGAGTGGGACTATCTGAAGTGCTCTTGCAGAGAGCTGGCACGGGCTCAACGGGCCGAATGGCCTCCTTCCGTGCTGTAACCATTCCAAGATTCTATAAAGGCCAACATCCTATTTGCCTTCCTAATTGCTTGCTGTCCCTGCATGTTAGCTTTCTGTGATTCGTCTACAAGGACACCCAAATCCCTCTGCATACCAACATTTGCTTGTCCCTCACCTCTTAAAAAAATGTTCTGCTTTTCTATTCTTCCTAACAAAGTGGACAATTTTGCATTTCCCCACAGGGCAGGAAGATTAGGCAATGCTGAAGCATAAATAAAAAAATATATAAAAGGGGTGGTTGCTGGAAGGGCACAGAATTCAACGGGGTGTTGTCAGCTTTCAACTTCACTTGTTGGCGTGCATGAATCCAATGGTAAACTGTCTTGCCTTGGCCGCATTACTGCTGTTAAGTGCATGTTTAATTCTTGTCAATATTAATTACCATATGCTTAATAAATCTGTGAATTTCTACCTGCAACGCTGTGAACCGTATTAATTTGACTGACTTTCCCTGTGGCAGACAGCAGGGAAACTCGTCTGTAATTACCGCAATCAAGACTTGTCATCTTTCTTGAAGATGGTCACAATTACGGCGTCTCTGAGATCCCCTGGCATGCTCTCCTCCTTCCAGATAAGAGAAATGAGTTCATGAATTCACGCCAGTAGTGCTTCTTCGCTATGCTTTAGTGTCTCGGCGGGGATTCCATCTGCTCCTGAGGCCTTGTTCTTCTTCAGTTGTCGGATGGCCTTTTCAACCTCATGCCGGGCTGGGGTTGTGCTGAGATGGTGACGGGTAGCATGCTGTGGGATGGAGTTGAGGGCACTCGCGTCGAAGACAGAGTCGCGGTTAAAGAGATCTTCGAAGTGCTCCTTCCAGCTGTGCATGGACCATGTACAGCAGGCACCTCAAAGCACTGGAGAGGTACCACCAACGCTGCCTCCGCAAGATCCTGCAAATCCATTGGCTGGATAGGCGCACCAACGTCAGTGTTCTTGCTCAGGCCAACATCCCCAGCATCAAAGCTATGACCACGCTCGATCAGCTCCGATGAACGGGTCACATTGTCCGCATGCCCGATACGAGACTCCCAAAACAAGCACTCTACTCGGAGCTCCGGCACGGCAAGAGAGCCCCAGGTGGGCAGAGGAAACGTTTCAAGGACACCCTCAAAGCCTCCTTGAAAAAGTGCAACATCCCCACCGACACCTGGGAATCCCTGGCCCAAGACCGCACAAAGTGGAGGAGAAGCATCCGGGAAGGTGCCGAACACCTCAAGTCTCTTCGCTGGGAGCAAGCGGAAGCCAAGCGCAAGCAGCGCAAGTCAACCCAAGCACCCCACCCATCCGCCCCTTCAACCACCGTCTGCCCCTCCGACAGTGCAGCACTCCCTCAGTACTGCCCCTCCGACAGCGCAGCGCTCCCTCAGTACTGATCCTCCAACAGCACAGCGCTCCCTCAGTACTGCCCCTCCGACAGTGCAGCACTCCCTCAGTACTACCCCTCCGACAGTGCGGCGCTCCAATACTGCCCCTCCGACAGTGCGGTGCTCCCTCAGTACTGCCCCTCCGACAGTGCGGCGCTCCCTCAGTACTGCCCCTCCGACAGTGCGGCGCTCCCTCAGTACTGCCCCACCGACAGTGCGGCACTCCCTCAATACTGCCCCTCCGACAGTGCAGCGCTCCCTCAGTACTGCCCCTCCAACAGTGCAGCGTTCCCTCAGTACGGCACTCCCTCAGTACTGAACCTCCGACAGCACAGCGCTCCCTCAGTACTGCCCCTCCGACAGTGCGGCGCTCCCTCAGTACCACCCGACAGTGCGGCGCTCCCTCAGTCCTGCCCCTCCGACAGTGCAGCATTCCCTCAGTACGGTACTCCCTCAGTACTGAACCTCCGACAGCGTAGCACTCCCTCAGTCCTGCCCCTCCAATAGTGCAGCGCTCCCTCAGTACTACCCCTCCAACAGCGTGGCACTCCCTCAGTACTGCCCCTCCAACAGTGCAGCGCTCCCTCAGTACTGTCCCTCCGACAGTGCGGCGCTCCCTCAGTGCCGCCCCTCCGACAGTGCAGCGTTCCCTCAGTACGGCCCCTCCGACAGTGCAGCGTTCCCTCAGTACGGCGCTCCCTCAGTACTGAACCTCCAACAGAGTAGCGCTCCCTCAGTACTGCCCCTCCAATAGTGCAGCACTCCCTCGGTGCTGGCAACCGGGCAGTGTTGGCCTGGATTATGGAGTGCGAGTCTTTGGAGTGGGCAGGACAATAAAACTCGGGTTGCGCGCGCACGGACTTCCTGTCCGTAAAGCTTACTTCCCGTTGTCAGGATTGTGTGTTTTGCTCGTGTTTCTTGGTCTGTGTTGAGCAACAGTTAAATTTCTACATCAACATTTCCTCCTTGGATTTTGCAATGTCAACCGTCACGGCGCAGTGGCAGCCTCCGGCCAGCTGGTAGCACTGTGGAGTGAGTTTCTCCCCCTTCTCCTGCATGGGGGTGGGGATAGGGTAACAATGAGCATGCTGAAAAGGCCTTTGTATAAATGTATATATATATTAATACTGAGTATACTTGTGTAGTGAAGTTATAATTACAGAACAAGCATTCAGTTTCTGATCATTCGGCACAGACAGACATTTAAAAAAGACAGCCATTATTGTAGGATGTGGAGGAGGGGTTCCCCGCTGGCCCCTCCCCTCCCCCTCGGTCACCCCCGCTGGCCCCTCCCCCCTCGGTCACTCCCGTTTGCTCCTCCCGCTTTGCCAGGCGCTGTTGAGGTGGACGAGCCTCCGGTAGTTGAGGATGAAGAGCAGCAGGTTGAGGGCGTAGGTGGTCACACAGACAAGGCAGAAGTCATGCAGGACGAACACCAGGATGTAGGCCAGGTACAGCGAGCCGGCCAGCGACACTACGGAGGAACTCACGAGGGCGATGGCTGCCATGGCACTCCCGGTCAAACCTGGGTGGGGAAAAGGAGGAGTCAGTAACGTGAATACAGCAGGAGGCAAACGCATGCACAGTGTACAGAGTCGCACACTGACTGGTGTCTCTCAGTCCTTCTCTCTCAGGGAGATATCTGTATACTAACTGGTATCTCCCAGTCCCCTCTCTATCTCAGGGAGATATCTGTACACTGACTGGTGTCTCTCAGTCCCACTCTCTCAGGGAGATATCTGTACACTGACTGATGTCTCTCAGTCCCACTCTCTCAGGGAGATATCTGTACACTGACTGGTGTCTCCCAGTCCCTCTCCCTCAGGGAGATATCTGTACACTGGCTGGTGTATCTCAGTCCCCTCTCCCTCAGGGAGATATCTGTACACTGACTGGTGTCTCTCACTCCCTCTCTCTCAGGGAGATATCTGTACACTGACTGGAGTCTCTCAGTCCTCTCTCTCTCAGGGTGATATCTGTACCTTGACTGCTGTCTCTCAGTCCCTCTCTCACAGGGTGATATCAGTACACTGACTGGTGTCTCTCAGTCCCCTCTCTCTCAGGGAGATATCTGTACACTGACAGGTGTCTCTCAGTCCCTCTCCCTCAGGGAGATATCTGTACACTGACTGGTGTCTCTCAGTCCCTCTCTCTCAGGGAGATATCTGTACACTGACTGGTGTCTCTCAGTCCGTCTCCCTGAGGGAGATATCTGTACACTGACTGGTGTCGCTCAGTCCCCCCTCTCTCTCAGGGAGATATCTGTACACTGACTGGTGTCTCTCAGTCCCTCTCTCTCAGGGAGATATCTGTACACTGACTGGTGTCTCTCAGTCCCTCTCCCTCAGGGAGATATCTGTACACTGACTGGTGTCTCTCAGTCCCTTCTCACCCAGGGAGATGTCTGTACACTGACTGGTGTCTCTCAGTCCACTCTCCCTCAGAGAGATATCTGTACACTGACTGGTGTCTCCCAGTCCCCTCCCTCTCAGTGAGATATCTGTACACTGACTGGTGTCTCAGTCCCCTCTCCCTCAGGGAGATATCTGTACACTGACTGGTGTCTCTCAGTCCCTCTCTCTCAGGGAGATATCTGTACACTGACTGGTGTCTCTCAGTCCCCTCTCTCAGGGAGATATCTGTACACTGACTGGTGTCTCTCAGTCCCTCTCTCTCAGGGAGATATCTGTACACTGACTGGTGTCTCTCAGTCCCTCTCTCTCAGGGAGATATCTGTACACTGACTGGTGTCTCTCAGCCCCTCTCCCTCAGGGAGATATCTGTACACTGACTGGTGTCTCTCAGCCCCTCTCTCTCAGGAAGATATCTACACTGGCTGGTGTCGCTCAGTCCCCCCTCTCTCTCAGGGAGATATCTGTACACTGACTGGTGTCTATCAGTCCCTCTCTCTCAGGGAGATATCTGTACACTGACTGGTGTCTCTCAGTCCCTCTCTCTCGGGGAGATATCTGTACCTTGACTGGTGTCTCTCAGTCCCTCTCTCTCAGGGAGATATCTATACACTGACTGGTGTCTCTCAGTCCCTCTCTCTCTGTGTGAGGCCGCCTCTCTCCCGCCTCCATGCGTAACGTAGAGAAGACGTTCCTTACTTAGCAGCAGCTGCAAGAGGTAGAACAGGAGTCCGTACACGCTGTTGGTTTGGTTCAAGATGCTGTCATGCCCCAGCAGGCCGCCCAGGATCCCAAAACCACGGCCCCACCTGCAACAGAGAGAACCGTCAGCTGAGGAGGAGGATCTATCGGGCAGTACGGCGCTTTGGGACGTCCTGACAAGTGCTGGAGAAATGGGAGTCCCACCACCAGCTTCTCCAGGGTTAACCGGGAGACGGTTCGGAAATGCCATCCGCGCCAGCGATGCCCTCATCCCGAGAACACGTATATATGTCAAAAATTATTAACGTTTCTCTCTCTCTCTCTCGTGCGCACGCACCTGGATCTGATCAGCCTTCACTAGACCAGCTAACCAGTCGGGGCGGCTCATTAACCAGGACCCGTTCTGTGTCGGTCCGCTTGATCTCCCTCCCCTCCCCCGGTGAAACATCTGGCGGCCAGAACATCTGCAGCCTGAATCTCGCACATGACGCCAACCCCTCACCCCACGAGACAGCTCTTCCCTCTCCAGACAACACGTAGGCAGGATTTTAATTTTAAACAAAGCATGACACCCCTCACACCACCCCCTCACCGCTGCCCCCTCCCCCAGCCAATATTTTGTCCGTACTGCGACGGGCAAAATCTAAAAATTGAGAAGAATTTATTTTGTGGTGCAACTGATGTATTCAAAGCAGCCCGGGACTTTAGACTCAACAGATTACCTGAGCAAACAGCACCACTGACCTCTGATCAAGGGGGACAGGGAGCAAGAGACAGCGCGAGAGAGACGGGGAGACAGAGGGGAGGGGGAGACGGAGGGGAGAGAGGGACGGAGAGGGAGGGGGAGGGAGAGGGAGGGAGGGGGGGAGGGAGAGAGGAGGGTGAGGGAGAGAGGAGGGGGAGGGAGAGAGAGGGGGAGAGAGGGACGGAGAGGGAGGGGGGAGAGGGAGGGTGGGGAGGGAGGGAGGGGGGGAGGGAGAGGGGAGGGGGAGGGAGAGGGGGAGGGAGGGGGGGAGGGAGGGAGGGGGGGAGGGAGAGAGGGGAGGGAGGGAGAGAGGGGAGGGAGGGAGAGAGGGGAGGGAGGGAGAGAGAGAGGGGGGAGGGAGAGAGGGGGTAGGGAGGGGGGGATGGAGGGAGAGAGGGGGAGGGAGAGAGGGGGAGGGAGAGAGGGGGAGGGAGAGGGACAGGAGATGGGTGAGACGGAGGGGGTGAGACGGAGGGAGAGGAGGGGGAGACGGAGGGAGAGGAGGGGGAGACGGAGGGGGAGGGGGGGGGAGAGGGGTGGGGAGAGGGAGGAAGAGAGGGGGCGAGTGTGGTTTCTGGCTCGGTGTCCAACCCCCTCTGGGACATTTTTACTACATCACAAGTACTGCGGAAAAAAATCCTTCCTGGTGCCCTTCACAATCCGGACTTTGTGCCCTGCTGTACTCCCAATTATTTCAACTGTCAGCCGTGGCTCAGTGGGTCTCGCTCTCTCCTCTCCGACTCAGGTCATGGGTTCGAGCCCCACATACACTCATAAACCAGGCCAACACCCCTTGTGCCAGTGCTGAGAGAGCGCTGCACTGTCAGAGGGGCAGTACTGAGGGAGTGCTGCACTGTCGGAGGGGCAGTACTGAGGGAGCGCTGCACTGTCGGAGGGGCAGTACTGAGGGAGCGCTGCACCATCGGAGGGGCAGTACTGAGGGAGCGCTGCACTGTGGGAGGGGCAGTACTGAGGGAGCGCCGCACTGTCGGAGGTGCAGTACTGAGGGAGCGCCGCACTGTGGGAGGGGCAGTACTGAGGGAGCGCCGCACTGTCAGAGGGGCAGTACTGAGGGAGTGCTGCACTGTCGGAGGGCCAGTACTGAGGGAGCACTGCACCATCGGAGGGGCAGTACTGAGGGAGCGCTGCACTGTGGGAGGGGCAGTACTGAGGGGGTGCTGCACTGTCGGAGGTGCAGTACTGAGGGAACGCTGCACTGTCGGAGGGGCAGTACTGAGGGAGTGCTGCACTGTCGGAGGTGCAGTACTGAGGGAGCGCCGCATTTCGGAGGGGCAGTACTGTCGTCTTTCGGATGAGACGATAAACCGAGGGCCGCATCTGCCCACTAAGGTGGGGTGCAAAGGATCCCACAGCCCCTATGGGAAGAGGAGCAGGGGGAGTTCTCCCCGGTGTACTGGGGCCAATATTCATCCTTCAACCAACATCATTAAAAAAACCAGATCATTGCATTGCTCTTTGTGGGAGCTTGCTGTGCGCCGATTGGCTGCCCAGTTCCCAAAATTACAATAGTGACTGCACTTCGAAAGTACTTCATTGGCTGTAAAGCGCTTCGGGACGTCCCAAGGTCATTGAAAGTCGTTATATAAATGCAAATTCTATCCTTATTAAGCCCACTTTGATTTTATGTTATGATTCACAGTTACGTAGTAAAACTTACAGCAAGTTTAGGAAGTAGAGGTGGCTGAGGCAGGTGGGGGGGGGAAATCTATGCAGTCCAGGCTCGTGAGCGGGGAGACGTGAAGTAGCCCCTCCACTGGTGGGAGTGTGGAATTACAGCGTGACACTGCCACAGGCAGTTTCCGTTAGAAATGAGGAGGCAGGAGGCTATAGTGTGACAGAAGCAAGGAAGCCAGGATCTGTAGAAATGTAGACAGAAGGTTTTTGATAAGTTACACAGAGCGCACAATTTAGGGGCACTGGTTAGGGTTGAGGGTTAGTGGTTAGAGTTAGCGGTTAGTTAGCGATTACGTAGAATTTCACAGGACAGAAACGGGCCATTCGGCCCAACAGGTGCACGCCGGAGTTTCTGCTCCACACGAGCCTCCTCGCAGCCCCTCTCCATCTCACCCCATCCACATATCGCTCTATTCCTTTCTCCCTCGTGTTTATCCAGCTTCCCCGTGAATTGCATCGCTGCTATTCGCCTCAACCGCTCCCTGTGGTTCCACGTTCTCACCGCTCTCTGGGTCAAGAAGTTTCAGCTTGACAGTTAGAACAGTAGAAATCACAATCGACATCGCCAATGCTACTGCTCGCAAATGTTCCCGGTAAGTTGCGCAGCGCTCCAGGGGTCTCGCGCAGCCAGAGAGCCGGCATTTAAACTGGAAAAAATGCGCAGGCGCGGACAAATTTGCGGGGAACATTGCTACTCACCGCCCTATATGGCGGTGCCAATCGTGGCTCAGTTGCTAGCACGGTCACCTCTGAGGTTATGGGTTCGATCACCATTCCAGAGACTCATGCACCATTATTCAGGCCGACACTTCCATTTACCTTTAGTGAGGGGAGCGCTGCACTGTCGGAGGGTCAGTACCGAGGGAGCGCTGCACTGTCGGAGGGTCAGTACCGAGGGAGCGCTGCACTGTCGGAGGGTCAGTACTGAGGGAGCGCCGCACTGTCGGAGGGGCAGTACTGAGGGAGCGCCGCACTGTCGGAGGGGCAGTACCGAGGGAGCGCTGCACTGTCGGAGGGGCAGTACTGAGGGAAAGCTGCACTGTCGGAGGGGCAGTACTGAGGGAGCGCTGCACTGTCGGAGGGGCAGTACTGAGGGAGCGCTGCACTGTCGGAGGGTCAGTACCGAGGGAGCGCTGCACTGTCGGAGGGGCAGTACTGAGGGAAAGCTGCACTGTCGGAGGGTCAGTACTGAGGGAGCGCTGCACTGTCGGAGGGGCAGTACTGAGGGAGCGCTGCACTGTCGGAGGGGCAGTACTGAGGGAGTGCGGCACTGTCGGAGGGTCAGTACTGAGGGAGCGCTGCACTGTCGGAGGGGCAGTACTGAGGGAGCGCCGCACTGTCGGAGGGGCAGTAATGAGGGAGCGCTGCACTGTCGGAGGGGCAGTACTGAGCGCTGCACTGTCGGAGGGGCAGTACTGAGGGAGCGCTGCACTGTCGGAGGGGCAATACTGAGGGAGCGCTGCACTGTCGGAGGGGCAGTACTGAGGGAGCGCTGCACTGTCTTTCAGATGCGATGTTAAACCGAGGCTCTGTCTGCTCTCTCAGGTGGACATAAAAGATCCCATGGCACTATTTAGAAGAAGAGCAGGGGGAGTTCTCCCCGGTGTCCTGCGGCCAATACCTATCCCTCAACCAAAATCTCAAAAACAGATTATCTGGTCATTATCACATTGCTGTGTGTGGGAGCTTGCTGTGTGCAAATTGGCTTCCGCATTTCCTACATTACAACAGTGACTATATTTCAAAAAGTACTTAATTGGCTGTAAAGTTCTTTGCGGACATCCCGAGGTTGCAAAAGACGCTTTATATAAATGCAAGTTCATTCTTGTATGATATATAGATTTGCAAAAGGTTATGTATTAAAAAAAACACTCTGGGATTTATCTTTTTTTAAATTCATTCAAGGGATGTGTGCGTCGCTGGCAACGCCAGCAGTTATTGCCCATCGCCTTGAGAAGGTGGTGGTGAGCCACCTTCTTGAACCGCTGCAGTCCGTGTGGTGAAGGTCCTCCCACAGTGCTGTTAGGGAGGGAGTTCCAGGATTTTGACCCAGCGACGATGAAGGAACGGCCGATATATTTCCAAGTCAGGATGGTGTGCGACTTGGAGGGGAATTTGGAGGTGGTGGTGTTCCCATGCGCCTGCTGCCCTTGTCCTTCTAGGTGGAAGAGGTCGCAGGTTTGAGAGGTGCTGCCGAAGAAGCCTTGGCGAGTTGCTGCAGTGCATCTTGTAGATGGTACACACTGCGGACACGGTACACCAGTGGCGGAGGGAGTGAATGTTTAAGGTGGTGGATGGGGTGCCGATCAAGCGGGCTCTGCTTTACCCTGGGCGGTGTCGAGCTTCTTGAGTGTTGTTGGAGCTGCACTCATCCAGGCAAGTGGAGAGTATTCCATCACACTCCTGACTTGTGCCCTGTAGATGGTGGAAAGTCTTTGGGGAGTCAGGAGGTGAGACACTTGCCGCAGAATACCCAGCCTCTGACCTGCTCTTGCTGCCACAGTATTTATGTGGCTGGTCCAGTTAAGTTTCTGGTCAATGGTGACCCCCAGGATGTTGACGGTGGGGTAAAGGGAATTAAAGGTTACGGGGAGCGGGCAGGAATTTGGACATGAGTCTAGGTTCGGATCGGTCATGGCCCTGTGGGTAGCGGAGCGGGCCCAGGGGCCGTGTAGCCTGATCCTGCTCCTATTTCGTGTGTCTAATTCTGTTAGATTCAGGAGATGGTTCCGTGATAGTGGATTGGCGGTTAGGATCAGATCAGCCATGATCTTATTGAATGGCGGAGCAGGCTCGAGGGGCCGATTGGCCTACTCCTGCTCCTATTTCTTATGTTCTTATGTTAGACTCTCGCTTGTTGGAGATGGTCATTGCCTGGCACTTGTGTGGCGCTATTGTCACTTGGAGCGGTGCTCGTTATGGTTAAAAAAAAAGAGCATTTTTACTTTTTATAGGTATAACTAAACTCCAGGATGTTACTGAATTAACAGTCTGATTTAAATCAAGCAAATGAGTCACTTCTGGCTAATTCACCTGTTGAACTCCCAACCCAGGTGGCCAAGGGGGCGGCACCTGGAGAAAGGCAACGTGGCTTAAGCTCCCTGGAATAGGATGGGGCGTGTGGCACGGTTCCGTCCAATCAGAAGACGGGCCTAGTTGATGGGCAGGCGCGCCGTCCAATCAACGCCCAGCGTTCGGGGAGAGGCGGTTGATGGGCAGGAACGCGGACCAATCAGAGCGCGAAGGCGGGCGTCGCTGGTCAGGAGATCGGCGCCGTCCAATCAGCGTCCGCGGATGCTGGTGGGGCGGGGGAGGCGGTTGACGGGCAGGCGCGACGACCAATCAGCGCCCGCAGATACGGGAGAGGCGGTTGATGGGCAAGCGCGCTGACCAATCAGCAGCGCCGTCTCCCCTCCAAGCCGAGTTTTAATGGTGGCGGTCTCCCACCGCCGCTTACCGGGAGGTGAAGACTTTGGAGCAGCTGATGGAGTCGCTGAAGTCGCACATGGCCCGGTAGGCCGCGTCCCGCTCCTTCGACGTCTCGACGTGGTAGGCGTAGAGCGACAGCGTGATGCCCAGGCCGCAGGCCAGCCAGCGGGCGGACGTTTCCCACCTCGGTGCCGCTTCCGCCATCTTGCCCAGCGAGGAGTTGAATGGATGAAGCCATCGCCTTGGACTCCATGCGTCAACACCGACGTGCATTCCTATTGGCCCAGGGGCGTGGCACGTCGGGGCAATGGCCCCTGTAGTTTTAACCCCCCTGACATAGCATTACACAGGATTACAGAGCATTGCAGAGGATTATATGGCATTGCAGAGGATTGTATGGCATTACATAACATTGCACAGGATTGTATGGCATAACATTGCATAGGATCGTATGGCATTACATAGCATTGCATAGGATTATATAGCATTGCATAGGATTATATGGCATTACATAACATTACACAGGATTACATAGCATTGCAGAGGATGATATGGCATTACATGGCTTTGCATAGGATTATATGGCATTACATAACATTGCATAGGATTATATAGCATTGCATAGGATTATATGGCATTACATAACATTACACAGGATTACATAGCATTGCAGAGGATGATATGGCATTACATGGCTTTGCATAGGATTATATGGCATTACATAACATTGCATAGGATTAGTTCGAGCAAGACTTCTTCGCTGCACAGGATCTCCAACCAACGCTATACACCAGATACATCGACGACATTTTCTTCCTATGGACCCACAGCGAAGAATCACTGAAAAGACTACACGATAACATCAACAAGTTCCATCCCACCATCAAACTCACCATGGACTACTCCTCAGCATCGGTTTCATTCTTGGACACACGAATCTCCATCAAAGACGGACACCTCAGCACTTCACTCTACCGCAAGCCCACGGACAACCTCACGATGCTCCACTTCTCCAGCTTCCACCCTAACCACGTTAAAGAAGCTATCCCCTATCACAGAAATCACAGAAACCCCACAGTGCAGATAGAGGCCATTTCGGCCCATCGAGCCTGCACCGACACATATCCCACCCGATCCCCGTAACCCCTACACCAACACATATCCCACTCTATCCCCGTAACCCCACGTATTTAATCCCCCTAACACTAAGGGTCAATTTATCATAGCCAATCAACCTAACCCGCACATCTGCGAATACACAGGATCTGCTCAGACGAGGAGGAACGCAATGGACACCTACAGACGCTGAAAGACGCCCTCGTAAGAACGGGATATGATGCTCGACTCGTCGATCGACAGTTCCGACGGGCCACAGTGAAAAATCACATAGACCTCCTCAGAAGACAAACACGGGACACAACCAGCAGAGTACCCTTCGTCATCCAGTACTTCCCCGGAGCGGAGAAACTACGCCATGTTCTTCGCAGCCTTCAACATGTCATCGATGATGACGAATACCTCGCTAAGGCCATCCCCACGCCTCCACTACTCGCCTTCAAACAGCCGCCTAACCTCAAACAGACCATCGTTCGCAGCAAATTACCCAGCTTTCAGGAGAACAGCGACCACGACACCACACAACCCTGCCACGGCAACCTCTGCAAGACATGCCAGATCATCAACACAGGTACCATCATCACACGTGAGGACACCACCCACCAGGTACATGGTACATACTCATGTGACTTGGCCAATGTTGTCTACCTCATACGTTCAGCAGTCAAGGACATTCAGCCTCCGATCTTCGGGTAAGCATTCTCCAAGGCAGCCTTCGAGACACACGACAACGCAAAATCGTAGAGCAGAAACTGATAGCCAAGTTCCGCACCCATGAGGATGGCCTCAACCGGGATCTTGGGTTCATGTCACGCTACATGTAACCCCACCTGACGTAGGGTCATCCAGACTCGAGTCGTCGCTGGCTTGTGTTCTCTCTACACAGATGCGGCTGGACCTGCTGTGATTTCCAGCAAAAAAAAATGTTTTTTGTCTGTTTTTTTGTTTTTCAGACAGACCCCAGCATCTGCAACATTTGACCCCTTGTGACCCCACCTCATTGTTCTTTGATGTAATGTTTTCCTGACTGACCTGTTTGGACACCATTCACACCTTTGATTGCTGTGATTATCTCTCTACCAAGGTTATTCTTTGACTATATAAGCTGTGTCTTTATGCATTTCTCCACTTCACCTGACGAAGTAGCAGCGCTCCGAAAGCTTGTGATTTCAAATAAAGCTGTTGGACTATAACCTGGTGTTGTGTGACTTCTTACATTTGTCCACCCCAGTCCAACACCGGCATCTCCACACCAGGATTATATAGCATTGCATAGGATTATATGGTATATAACATTGCATAGGATTATATAGCATTGTATAGGATTATGGCATTACGTGGCATTGCATAGGATTATATGGCATTACATAGCATTACATAGGATTGTGGAACACCTCCATTCAGTCCGTAAGGATGACCCGAGTTTCCGGTCGCCTGTCATTTTAATTCACCGCTCCATTCCCACTCGGACCTCACCGTCCTTGGCCTCTTGCATTGTTCCACGGAAGCTCAACGTAAACTCGAGGAACAGCACCTCATCTTCCGATTAGGCACTTTACAGCCTTCCGGACTCAATATCGAGTTCAACAATTTCAGATCATAACCTCGGCCCCTATTACATTTTTACTTATATTTTTTATCCACCCTTTTGTTTTGGTTTTTCCCTCCCCCCCCCCCCTTTCCTTTTTTTCTCTCTCCCACATGGCAGCTGTCTCTCATTCTGCCAGACCATTTCACACCTAATCTAGAGCCGTCTTTTGTCTCCACTAGTCCCATCACCATCTCGTCTGGTTTTGAATACCTCTTAATGTCTCTCCACTTCTTTTGTTCTCTCCCAGCCCTGCCTTTCGATCTATTTCATTTCCTTTCCCGTTTTGAAAAAGGGTTAGACCCGAAACGTCGACTCTAATTTCTCTCCACAGATGTTGCCTGGCCTGCTGAGTTTTTCCGGCATTTTCTGTTGTTATTTCGGATTTCCAGCATCTGCAGTATTTTGCTATCATTACATTGGCATTACGTGGCATTGCATAGAATTATACGGCATTACATGGCATTGCATAGGATTATACGGCATTACATAGCATTGCATAGGATTATACAGCATTGCATAGGATTACATGGGATTACACAAGATTACATGGGATTATACGGCATTACAAAGGATTAAACAGCAATACAGAGGATTACATAGGATTACGAAGCATTACATAGGATTACATAGCATTGCATAGGATTACAGAGGATCACAGAGCATTACAGAGGATCACAGAGCATTACAGAGGATCACAGAGCATTACAGAGAATCAGAGATGTAAAGGAATAGCCATATTTCAGAAAGATACATCATCCTATGAACAGAATTCTGATTTTATTAAAACATGAAAACTGGGTTTAAAAATCTAAAAGCCTCAACGACACAAGCTGTAAACAGAATACAGGCTTCTGAGATAAGATGAAGTGTTAACACAAGCTGTAAACACCATACAAGCTTTTGAAATGGGAATTGGTTGTTTAACCTGAGACAATGGCTCTATTGAAGCAGCAGGTTGGAGGTTCCTCTATGTCTGAACATTGGAAGAAACACAATAGCAATGCCCAAGTTAAGTGTTAAAAACTAACACTTAGAACAGAAACACAGAACATTAAAAAAAACATGTGCCTTTGAAAAAACATCAAGTAAAAGAAATACCTGCCGTAAAATAGTTTTATGTTAAACTTAGAACAAGGAGACAGAAGTCTGCTTACAACCAATTGAAGTAAATAGGGAAAAAATCAAGTACTCGGTTGAAGTGTTTTTGATTTACATATTGTAAAAGGTACAAACAGAAGACTTTGTAAATATTACCTTAATAGATGCACCAAGCAATCACATTGTTTATGTGTTGAACTTGGAACACCACGGAGACAGGAGTCTGTAATACAACCAGTTAAAGTGTTCTAAGTGTAAAAAGATACAAACAGGAGACTTTGATAAGAATGGCATCAAATAGATATATCAGTCATAACCATTTTTATAATAAAATTTGAATACCGAAAGGTAGAGACAGGATTCTGCAAGTTAACAGCTGAACTGACAGTAAGATTAGAAAGAAGTTAACAGAAAGAATGATGAGATAATTAGCTTACATCAGCAGAAAACTTCAAAGGATATACCACCACAAAAAGGGTATAAAATATGGAATTTTCAGATAGAAAGTCAGAAGTCACTGGAAGGGGCAAGCGATTCTCAACTTCAGAGGCAGGCTCTGTAAGTTTTTAACTCTTTGAGTCTCAGGGATCAAAAGGTACTCTTATTTGATTTTGGTGGATATCCTGGATTAAGAAAGAAGTAGAAATGTAAAAATGTAACAAAGTTAAGATTTGAGAATAAGGATCTCTTGAGAAAAATGATTGTAAGCTATTTGTATTTTGAACTGTTAATGTTGCGATTGAATCACCAGCTGTTAACTACATGTCAGTTCTTTAATGAATCTATATAGTTTTAGAATTGTCTCACAGAGTATTTCTGTATCAAACTTGCGAACTCAATCTCTGTACACTCTTTGGTGAGGAGTTACAGAATTCTGGGGGAGTATTCCGGACCCTCATAATATCCAGAAGGTTACAGCCTAGTTAAACTTATTAATAGTGCTATCGGGAGGATGGTAACATCTTCAAGTCGTTCCTTTCCTTTCGAGAGAGATAGCCTGGACCTTTAGACCCAATTAAGCGTCTTATAGAATTCGGCTATCTCTAACTTTAGTTGAAGGTGAACGTCTGGGGAATACGCCTGATCCGGTGTAGCCCGAAAAGTGCTAAGACTAGTAATTATCCCTTCAACATTGTCTGGAAATGGTAGCATATTGGTTATGTTACTGGACTAATAATCTGGGGAAATTAGTTCTAATCTCACCACGGCAGCTGAGAAATTTAAATTCAGTTAATTAAATAAATCTAGAATAAAAAGCTAGTATCAGTAATGGTAACCATGAAACTATCGGATTGTCATAAAAACCCATCTGGTTCACTAATGAACTTTAGGAAAGGAAATCTGCCGTCCTTACGTGGTCTGGCCTATACGTGACAGCAATGTGGTTGACTCTTAACTGCCCTCTGAAATGGCCTAGTTGTAGCAAACCACTATGAAAAACAATAATAAGAATAAAACCGGACGGGCCACCCGGCATCAACCTCGGGACCAGCTATGTACACGACAACGGCACACCTAGCCCAGTCAACCCTGCAAAGTCCTCCTCACCAACATCCGGGGACTTGTGCCAAAATTGGGAGAGCTGTCCCACAGACTAGTCAAGCAACAGCCTGACATAGTCATACTCACAGAATCATACCTTTCAGCCAATGTCCCAAACTCCTCCATCACCATCCCTGGGTATGTCCTGTCCCACCGGCAGGACAGACCCACCAGGGGTGGTGGCACAGTGGTATACAGTCGGGAAGGAGTGGCCCTGGGAGTCCTCAACATTGACTCTGGACCCCATGAAGTCTCTGGCTTCAGGTCAAGCATGGGCAAGGAAACCTCCTGCTCATTATCACCTACCGCCCTCCCTCAGCTGATGAATCAGTACTCCTCCATGTTGAAGAAGCACTAAGAGTAGCAAGGGCACAGGATGTACTCTGGGTGGGGGACTTCAAAGTCCATCACCAAGAGTGGCTCGGTAGCACCACTACTGGCCAAGTCTTGAAGGACATAGCTACCAGTCTGGGCCTGCGACAGGTGGTGAGAGAACCAACATGAGGGGCTTGACCTCGTCCTCACCAATCTACCTGTCGCAGATGCATCTGTCCATGACAGTATTAGTAGCAGTGACCACTGCACAGTCATTGCGGAGACGAAGTCCTGTCTTCACACTGAGGACACCCTCCATCATGTTGTGTGGCACTACCACCGTGCTAAATGGGATAGATTCAGAACAGATCTAGCAGCTCAAAACTGGGCATCCATGAGGCACTGTGGGCCATCAGCAGCAACAGAATTGTATTCCACCACAATCTGTAACCTCATGGCCCGGCATATCCCTCACTCTACCATTACCATCAAGCCAGGGGACCAATCCTGGTTCAATAAGGAGTGTAGAAGAGCATGCCAGGAGCAGCACCAGGCGTACCTAAAAATGAGGTGCCAACCTGGGGAAGCTGGAACACAGGACTACATGCATGCTAAAAAATGGAAGCAGCATGCTATAGACAGGGCTAAGCGATCCCACAATCAACGGATCAGATCAAAGCTCTGCAGTCCTGCCACATCCAGTCGTGAATGGTGGTGGACCATTAAACAACTAACGGGAGGAGGAGGTTCCGTGAATATCCCCATCCTCAATGATGGTGAGCGCAAAAGACAAGGCTGAAGCGTTTGCAACCATTTGCAGCCAGAAGTGCCGACTGGATGATCCACATCGGCCTCCTCCTGAGGTCCCCACCATGTGAGAGGCACAGAGTCAGGGAGAGGAGGATAAAAGGAGCGCGGAGAGGAGGCCTGGGACCGGAGCTGAGCGGCGGACCTGCAAGAGGCACAGAGTCGGTGAGAGGAACTCAACACAGGACGTCAGAATTCAGAAGTGACATCGCCACAAGGGAGCTGATTGGTGAGTAGCTGGTGAGTGCTTTTTGTTAAGCTTTTAAGTTTATTTCTGTCAAGGTAGTTCATAGTATCTATATCTATAAAAGAGCTCTTCTGTCTGTCTGTCCTTCCGTCTGTCTGTCTGTATGTACTCTATACACTCAAAAGTTATAGAGCGTACCTACACATGTGTTATATCAAAAGAAAGCTTATGATTCTGGAATGGTCATAAGGGTATTTACTTTTTGGTCAGACAAAAATAGTTCAGACGGTATCCAAAAAACGTTCAAAATTCCGCTCATTATCCGCTCATTAGCATTGAGTGACGTGAAGGTTGACCAATCGTACAGTCGAGCAACCTGACGGTTGACCAATCGCTGCATCACGGGGGCGGGTTCATTGCGTGTGCGGGCGGGCCATCCTAGAGTTGAGTGACGTGACGATTGAACAATCCTACAGTTCAGTGACCTGACGGTTGACCAATCGGTGCATGTGTGGGCGGGCCTAATCCTTCTGAGCTGAGGTGAATGGCCACCATCTTGATTCCTAACTCTTCATTTCTTTTTCCCACTTTCTGCGTGTTTATTTTCAAATCTAGATTTCCAGCAAAAAAAAAGTTGCTTTTAAAACACAAATTGTTTTTAAAAAAAGTTAATTAATTTGTAAATCTTTTCTCTAACCTCATTAATTTTCCTACCTTTCACCGTTTTTCCAGGCCTCGAAGCCTCGGCCTCTGTTGCCCAGCCACGCCCGAGCTAGGCACCTCCCGTCCTGCTCAACAAGCGGCCCGCGATCGCCGCCATCTTTCTAAAGGCTGTCCGGGGGGGCCTGAGCCGAGCGGCGCCACCGCTGCCATCTTTGTAAAGGCTGGTGGGGCGGAACTGAGGCAGCGGCAGGACAACGCAATCTGCTTGGAAGTTGCTCGAACTTCATTCGCGCTCGCGCTGCAGCCTCAGTGCAACCGCCAACAACAACAAGCCCCGGAGGCACGCGCACGGCGCACGCGCACGTCCACCCAGGGCCGCTGACCCCGCCCCCGTGTTCAGTCGCGTCCCAAGAGCCCGGTCGGGCCTGAAGCGCTAGGCCGTGATTGGCCGGCCGGAGGAAGAAATGCGCTCCTGCTTTGATGGCTGTGAGCAGGGCAGCCTTTTCCGCCGCAGCCCCTCCTCCTCCTCACGCAGGGGGGACTCGGGGCTGCTGTCCGCCCGCTGCAGGCAGTGTCGCCGCCCCGGGGCTCCCGGGCTCCGAGCGGGAGGTCAGGCCCAGGGCTCCGCTCTACCCGCCGCCCTCCTCCTTACCTGACCTCGGAGCACCGCGCCATCAGACGGCCGGCTGCAAACATGCTGCGAGTAGTTGGCGGCGGCGGTGAGTCTCCCCCCAGTCTCTCTCTCTCTCTCTTCTCCCCCAGTCTCTCTCTCTTCTCCCCCAGTCTCTCTCTCTCTCTCCCCCAGTCTCTCTCTCTCTCTCTCCCCCCAGTCTCTCTCTCTCTCTCTCCCCAGTCTCTCTCTCTCTCTCATTCCCCCAGTCTCTCTCTCTCTCTCCCCCCGTCTCTCTCTCTCTCTCTCTCCCAGTCTCTCTCTCCCCCCAGTCTCTCTCTCTCTCCCCCCAGTCTCTCTCTCTCTCTCTCTCCCCCAGTCTCTCTCTCTCTCTCTCCCCCAGTCTCTCTCTCTCTCTCTCTCCCCCAGTCTCTCTCTCTCTCTCTCTCCCCCAGTCTCTCTCTCTCTCCCCCAGTCTCTCTCTCTCTCTCTCCCCCAGTCTCTCTCTCTCTCTCCCCCAGTCTCTCGCTCTCTCTTCCCCAGTCTCTCGCTCTCTCTCCCCCAGTCTCTCGCTCTCTCTCCCCCAGTCTCTCGCTCTCTCTCCCCTAGTCTCTCGCTCTCTCTCCCCAGTCTCTCGCTCTCTTTCCCCCAGTCTCTCGCTCTCTCTCCCCCAGTCTCTCGCTCTCTCTCCCCCAGTCTCTCGCTCTCTCTCCCCCCCCAGTCTCTCGCTCTCTCTCCCAGTCTCTCTCTCTCTCTCTCCTCCAGTCTCTCGCTCTCTCTCCCCCCCAGTCTCTCTCTCTCTCTCCCCCGGTCTCTCTCTCTCTCTCTCTCCCCCGTCTCTCTCTCTCTCTCTCCCCCCCCCAGTCTCTCTCTCTCTCTCTCTCCCCCCCAGTCTCTCGCTCTCTCTTCTCCCCAGTCGCTCTCTCTCTTCCCCCCAGTCGCTCTCTCTCTTCCCCCAGTCGCTCTCTCTTCCCCCCAGTCGCTCTCTCTCTTCCCCCCAGTCGCTCTCTCTCTTCCCCCCAGTCGCTCTCTCTCTTCCCCCCAGTCACTCTCTCTCTTCCCCCCAGTCACTCTTTCTCTTCCCCCAGTCGCTCTCTCTCTTCCCCGAGTCACTCTCTCTTCCCCCCAGTCGCTCTCTTCCCCCAGTCGCTTTCTCTCTTACCCCCAGTCGCTCTCTCTCTTCCCCCCGTCGCTCTCTCTCTTCCCCCCAGTCGCTCTCTCTCTTCCCCCCAGTCGCTCTCTCTCTTCCCCCCAGTCGCTCTCTCTCTTCCCCCCAGTCGTTCTCTCTCTCTCTTCCAACAACAACATGCCCTCAAAAAACCCTCGGTACCGCCAGGCACTTCAGCAAGTATATTATATGGAAGCATGGCACTGCAGCTCAGTCCCGTGAATTGCACATCCTGTGCAATGTGGGAAATCCTGGACGCTTCTCGTGGCCTGGTCAACCACGTGTGCAGGAAGTGTCGCCAGCTACAGCAGCTTGAGCTCCGGGTTTCGGAGCTTGAGCGGCGGCTGGAGTCACTGCGGTGCATCCGCGAGGCTGAGAGCTACGTGGATAGCATGTTCCTGGAGGTGGTCACCCCACAATTTAGGAGTGTGCAGGCAGAGAGGGAATGGGTGACCGCCAGACAGAAGAGGAGGACCAGGCAGGTAATGCAGGAGTCCCCTGAGTGCATCCCGCTCGCTAACCAGTATTCTGTTCTGGATACTGGCGAGGGCAATGCTTCCTCTGGGGACTGCAGCCAGAGCCAAGGCCATGGCACCACGAGTGGCTCAGCTGCACAGGGGTGGAGGAAGAAGAGTGGAAGAGCAATAGTGGTAGGGGATTTGATAGTTAGGGGAAGAGACAGGCGTTTCTGCGGTCGCAGACGTGACTCCAGCAGACCAAACGCAGATTGGGTGACCGCTTTGCGGAACACCTCCGTTCAGTCCGTAAGGGTGACCCCGAGCTTCCGGTCGCCTGTCATTTTAATTCACCGCTCCATTCCCACTCGGACCTTACCGTCCTTGGCCTCTTGTATTGTTCCACGGAAGCTCAACGTAAACTCGAGGAACAGCACCTCATCTTCCGATTAGGCACTTTGCAGCCTTCCGGACTCAATATCGAGTTCAACAATTTCAGATCATAACCTCGGCCCCCATCACATTTTACTTGTAATTTTTCCACTCCTTTCCCCCCCCCCACCCCTTTCCTTTTGTTTCTCTCTCCCACCTGGCAGCTATCTCTTGCCCTGCCAGTACACTTCACACCTAATCTCAGCCTATTACCATCTCGTCTGGCTTTGAATACCTTTTATTGTCTCTTTTACTTCTTTTGTCTCTTTCACTTCTTTTGTCCGATCGCAGCCCTGCCTTCGATCTATTTTATTTTCTTTCCAGTTTTGAAGAAGGGTTCGACCCGAAACGTCAACTCAAATTTCTCCCCATGGATGTTGCCTGACCTGCTGAGTTTTTCCAGCATTTTCTGTTGTTATTTTGGATTTCCAACATCTGCAGTATTTTGCTATCGTCGCGTGGTATGTTGCCTCCCTGGTGCCAGGGTCAAGGATGTCACTGAGCGGCTGCAGGACATTCTGAGGGGGGAAGGGTGAACAGCCAGAGGTCGTGGTCCACATTGGTACCAACGACATAGGTAGAAAGTGGGATGAGGTCCTGCAGGCAGATTTTAGGGAGCTAGGAAAGAGATTAAAAAGCAGGACCTCAAAGGTAGTAATCTCCGGATTACTCCCGGTGCCATGTGCTAGTGAGTACAGGAATAGGAGGATAGCGCAGATGTATGTGTGGCTGGAGAGATGGTGCAGGAGGGAGGGCTTCAGATTCCTGAGGCATTGGAACCGTTTCTGGGGGAGGTGAGACCTGTACAAGCCGGACGGGTTGCACTTCAACAGGACTGGAATCAATATCCTTGCGGCGGAGTTTGCTAGTGCTGTTGGGGAGGTTTTAAACTAGCCTGGCAGGGGGATGGGAACCTGAGAGTGGATTCAGAAGGGTGAGAAGCTAAGCTGGAAATGGAAGGCAGAAAATTAGTAAGCGAGTTTGGTAAGCAGAGGAAACAAAGGCTAGAAAATAGACAATGAGGGAGTTTGTCAGTGCTAAATGGTGTAAACTTCAACGCAAGTCGTCTAGGGAATAAAGCAAATGAGCTGACGGCACAGATAGACACGTGGGAGTATGATATTATAGCTATTAGGGCCACAAATTCGGGTCCCCACGGGTGAGTACGCGCTGGGTAGGCCCAACGAAAGTGCCGGTTTCGTGCATGCACTGCGCATGCGCGGGAAACCAGAACTTCCAATCCCTTAAAGGAAGGGGTTCACAGGTCGAACGCGTGCGCCGGAGAGGCAGCGCGTACGCCTGGAACTTCCGTTTTTTTCCAGGTTTCTCCGGGAGGGTAAGTCTCCAGCAGTTACACATTTAAAAAGCAGCCGCAAGGCCTGCTTTTAACAAGGTAAGTGGTGAATTAAGTCAAATTAAAACATTTTTTCCACAGGTTTATTATTTTTAAATACTTTAAAGAAAGTTAAGTTTATTTTTAGCCCCGTTAGAAAGTGTAATTAATTTTTTCAAAAATGTAAATTATTGTTTAAAATAGTTATTTTATGTAATTTATAGTTATTTTAAAAATGTGATTTAAAAAAAAAAAATTATTTGAAGTTTTAGTTATGTTTTGGGGCCGATCTCTATTCCTAGATTTGACAGCTCTTCCTGTCAAATCTATGAACAGAGATTCCCTGCGACCATTGGCTCTCCATGGCCCACGTGATCCCAGGGGGCGCTTCGAACTAACTGCGCCCCTGGGATACGCAAGCACTGTGCGCCGGCAGTTGGAGCAGGCCCAGGATCGGAATCCCACGCGGGTCCACAGCTCAACGGCCGGCACGGTAGGTAAGTGCAGGTCGGGGGCTTGCACCCGCAGGAAGCCTCCGACCCGAATTTCTGGCCCAATCATTACTGAAACATGGCTGAAAGAAGGGCAGGAATGGCAGCTCAACACTCCTGGTTATAGGTTTTTCAGACAAGATAGAGAGCGGGATAAAAAAGGAGGTGGGCTCGCAATATTGATTAAAGAATCAATTATAGCTGTGAGGAGGGAGGATATCAGAGGGATCATCAAATGAGGCCATATGAGTTGAACTGCAAAACAAAAAACACTGCTGGGAGTGTACTGTAGACCTCCGAACAGTCAGAGCAGATAGAAGAGCAAATATGTAGGCAAATTTCTGAGACGTGCAAAAATAGGGCAGTAATAGTAGGATTACATGGCATTGCATAACATTACATAGGACTGAATAGCATTATATAGGATTACATAGAATTGAATAGCATTGCATAGCATTACATAAGATTACATAGGATTACATAGCATTACGTTGGATTACATCACTACTGACCGAGCTGGCCAAGTCCTGAAGGACATAGCTGCCACTCTGGGCCTGCGACAGGTGGTGAGAGAACCAACATGAGGGACTTGACCTCATCCTCACCAATCTACCTGTTGCAGATGCATCTGTCCATGACAGTATTGGTAGCAGTGACAAACCCACAGTCATTGTGGAGACGAAGTCCCGTCTTCACACTGAGGACACCCTCCATCGTTTTGTGTGGCACTACCACCGTGCTAAATGGGATAGAATCAGGACAGATCTAGCAGCTAAAAACTGGGCATCCATGAGGTGCTGTGGGCCATCAGCAGCAGCAGAATTGTATTCCACCACAATCTGTAACCTCATGGCCCGGCATATCCCTCACTCTACCATTACCATCAAGCCAGGGGACGAATCCTGGTTCAATAAGGAATGTAGAAGAGCATGCCAGGAGCAGCACCAGGCATACCTAAAAATGAGGTGCCAACTGTTAGATCCGTGGTTCAGTGGATAAAGAATTACATGGATGCTGTACATAAACAAACAACAGGTCTTTACTGGAGGAGGGTCATCTCCAGACTGGAGTACAGAGGCATGCGCACAGCTTATATACCGGTGTGGTTACTGCCGGTACTACAGTATACAGGAGCTGTAAAAAGTAGTTCTGACTTAAAGCACATACACTACAATTCCTCCCTTTTTAGATTAATAATACCCCCTTAATATTCAAATAACAATTACATTTTTACATGTACATTCAATAACAAAAAGTCCATTTATAGATTCAGTCTTTGGGGCGGCTTCCTGACCCTTTCAGGATAGCGCCTTTCCGGAGGTTCTTGTTCTTGGTGCAGAGGCGATTCTGACCCCTTTTCATCGGGTAGTTCATTGGGTTCCACTGCTACTGGGTCTGAAGTAGATGCTACCGGTATGTCGGGTTCATCCCCAGGTACTCGAGACATGGGGTTGACGCCTTCCTGTGACGCGAAGATCTGATCGACGTGGCGTCTCACAATGTTCTCCCCGACATCCACTGTGTACATTAATGGCCCCTGCCTTGTACATATCTTTCCGGGTTGCCACTTCTCTGTTCGATAGTCACGGGCCAAGACTGGTTGCCCTACATTGAAGCTCCTTGTCGGCTTCTCATTGATGTGCTGGAATTGTTTGTCTTCAACATTTCTTCGCACATTTGGTCTGAGCAAATCCAGACGAGATCTCAACCTTCTGTTAAAGAACATCATGGCCGGGGTCTGGTTGGTAACTGCATGTGTCGCGTTTCGGTAGGCTAATAAGAAATTGTCCATCTTATGCTGTAGTGGAATTTCCTCGTCGCACATGGCCTTT
Source organism: Somniosus microcephalus (assembly GCF_052327205.1). Lineage (NCBI taxonomy): Eukaryota > Metazoa > Chordata > Chondrichthyes > Squaliformes > Somniosidae > Somniosus > Somniosus microcephalus. The sequence continues at coordinate 47,509,792 of NW_028225179.1, forward strand.
CTCGCCTTCTTAAAGGTTTGTACGAACCTCTCAGCCAATCCATTGGTGGCTGGATGATACGGGGCGGATGTGTAATGCCTTACCCCATTCCTTTTCATGAATTTTTGGAACTCGTCGGACACAAACTGTGGTCCATTATCAGAGCAGATCTGCTCTGGCAAACCGTTTCTGGCAAATATGGTCTGTAGGACTGCAATCATATTCTCTGTAGTGGTTGAAGACATCTTTATCACCTCAGGCCACTTTGAATGAGCATCCACTGTTATTAAGAACATTGAGTCCATGAATGGACCAGCGAAATCAATACGCACCCGTTGCCATGGAGAGGAGGGCCACTCCCATGGGTGTAGAGGGGCATGTGGTGGTGCATTTTGGACCTTCTGGCATCCTAAGCAGCTCTTAGTTAGGTCTTCGATTTGTTGATCGATTCCCGGCCACCACACATAAGCCCTAGCAAGGCTTTTCATTTTCACTCCCCCCAGATGACCTTCATGTAGCTCCTTTCGCACTCTCTCCCTTAACTTGGGTGGAATCACCACTCTGGATCCACACATCACTGTCCCCTGGCATACTGACAGCTGTTCTCTTCTGGATGAGAATGCTGGCAACAGTGAGTCGCCATGTGTTGGCTATCCCCTCACCGTCAATTCATATACCCGTGACAGCGTCGGATCATTGCGGGTCTCCTTCTCTATATCCGCGTTTGTTACTGGCAATCGTTCAATTATCGACGAATAAAATATCTCGATAGGGTCCACTGCTGGTACTTCCTCCACCGTAGGCAGTGGCAGGCGCGATAGCCCATCAGCGTTCCCATGCTGTTTCGTGCCTTTATATTCTATTTCATATTGATTCGCCCCTAGAAACAGGGACCATCTTTGTAACCGCTGTGCAGTCATTACTGGCACGCCCTTCTTAGGATTAAAGATGGAGACAAGTGGTTGGTGGTCAGTCAGCAAGGTGAACTTCTGCCCATGCAGATAATGGTTGAATTTTTTTACTCCCCATACTAGGCTGAGGGCCTCCCTGTCAATCTGGGCGTAGTTGCGCTCGGCTGAGGTTAGTGACCGAGACGCAAAGGCCACTAGCCTCTCCAACCCGCCTGGGAATTTGTGCGACAGCACCGCTCCAATGCCGTAGGGTGATGCATCACATGCCAAACGAATTGGTAGTGCTGGGTTGAAATGGGCCAACACCTCTTTTGATGTGATCAATTCTTTACACTTCTGGAAAGCTCATCTACGTTCGTCATTCCACTTCCATGGTACCCCTGTTTGCAGTAGGGTGTTCAGCGGGTGTAATACCGTAGACAAATTTGGTAAGAACTTGTGGTAATAGTTTACCAGCCCGAGGAACGACCTCAGTTGTGACACATTTTCCAGTGCTGGAGCCTTGACTACTGCCTCAATCTTGTCAGGGGGCTTATGTAACCCCTCTTCATCGATGACGTGGCCGCAATACGAGATCTGTTTCTGGAAAAACTCGCACTTGTGGCGATTAGCTCGTAGCCCATATTCCTTTAATCTGGCGAGCACCTTCTCCAAGTTAGCGAGGTGATCACCGTCATTTTCGCCCGTGACCAAGATGTCGTCCAAATAACACTGGGTCCCTGGAACCCCTTGCAGGACCTGATCCATCGCCCTTTGCCAGATAGCCGGAGCCGAGGCTACTCCAAACACCAGCCGGTTGTATTGATAGAGAACTTTATGGGTATTGATCGTAAGGTAATGTTTCGAAGCTTCTTCTACCTCCATTTGCAAGTACGCCTGGGCTAGATCAATTTTGGTGAAGCGTTTACCACCAGATAGCGAGGCGAAAATATCTTCAATTCGTGGAAGCGGATATTGCACCGTGTGAAGGACTGGGTTCACTGTCACCTTAAAATCCCCACAGATGCGGATCTTCTTGGGTTCCCCAGGCGTATTACTCAACGACCTCTTAATTACAGGAACGATGGGTGTAGCCCACTCGCTCCAGTCCACTTTGGACAGTACTCGTGAACGTTCCAACCCTTCCAGCTCTGCTTCAACCGCTGGTCTGATCGCATAAGGCACTGGTCTGGCCTTCAGAAACTTTGGGCTTGCATTATCCTCTATTTTAATTGTTGCTGTTATTCCTTTTAGTGTTCCTAGTCCCTCCTGGAACACTTGTTTTGCGTCAGTTAGCATTTTTGACAGTCGACCAGGTGTGACGTCGTCATCCTTTTTGGCCTCAACCTTCAGTGCCTGTATGGAATGCCAATCTAAATGTATCTTCCGGATTCACTCACGTCCTAGCAGTGGTGGTCCTCCATTTGGTAATACATATATATCCATTTTAGGTATTTCCTGACCTTTATATGTCACTTTCACCCTTATTTTTCCTTTGGGGTAGACTTTTTGCCCCGCATATGTCTTCAAGACAATCTCTGTAGCTTTCAAGGGTATGTGTGAAAATAGCCGCTTGTAGTCTCTTTGATTTATGACTGTTAGAGCTGACCCTGTGTCCAATTCCATTTCCAGTTGGACTCCGTCTATCTTGAGTGTAACCCAGATAGTCTGGTGATCCTCCATTTTGGTTACATTATGTAGTTTCAGACAACCCAGCTCCTTGCTTCCGGAGTCTGTGTCACTTTTCTGTTCGTCTGAACCACTGCCCATCGCCTGGTGTACCTTTTTGTACTTCTCCTGTGGAGATTACTTACTGTTGGTTTACTTCCCAGACCTGCAGACTCTTGCTATGTGTCCTGCTTTCCCACACTGTCTGCACACTTGGTCCTTGAACCAACAATCTTTCTGGTCATGTGTTGTTCTGCCGCAGCGATAGCACTTCCCTGTTCCATAGGTCATTTCGTTGGTGCCGCATTCTTGCGGTCTCCGTTGTATCTCTGCAGCGCCCCTTGCGGCTGCTTCGTGTGATACTGCCATATTGAAAGCTTTGTCCAGCGTAAGGTCCTTTTCTGATAGAAGCCGTTTCTGGGTTCCTTCACTTTGTAGCCCACACACAAACTTGTCCCTTAACGTGTCTGCTAGTCCCGCTCCAAACTGGCAGTATTTCGATAGCTTGCGCAGTTCCGTTAGGTACTCAGCATTGCTTTCGTCTTTGTGTTGGTTCCTTTTATGGAACTTAAATCGTTCTGCTATCAGCAGCGGTGTGGGGCTTAAGTGGTCCTGTAGGATTTCTACTATGCTTCCAAAATCCTTGTTTACCGGCTTCTCTGGGGTTATTAGATTCCCCAGTAACCCATAAGTTTTTGCACCCGTGGAATTTAACAGAACCAGTGCTTTATTAGCATCTGGCACTTCATTCGCCCTGCAGTACACCTCAATACGTTCCACATATGTCGCCCAATCTTCGACTTCATTGTCGAACGTAGAGATACTGCCACTCTTCGGCATCCTTGGTTGTGCGTTAACTATCCCCAATGGCGCCTCCTTCTTCTCCGCTGGCACAAAATGGCGTCTCCCGCGCTTTCCTTCCTTCCCGCGCTCGCCCGTCTTCTCCGCTGCGGCTTCGCAACATGGCGTCTCCCGCGCTCTTCCTTCTCCGCGGCTCAATGGCGCCTCCCGCGCTCTCCCTGCTTCTCCGCAGCTCAATGGCGTCTCCCGCGCTCTCCCTGCTTCTCCGCGGCTCAATGGCGTCTCCCCTTGCTTCGCCCCGCGGACCCTGATCAGCCCGTGATCCCTGGCTGTGCTCTGCGCGTTCTTCTCTTGATATTTGTCGACGCCGCTCGGTCTAGAACCCGGCTGTTTCTTACCCTCTCTCTCTCTCCGGTTTTGCAGTATTTTTTTCCACGATGCTGCTCGGTGATCAACCCCTGGCTGCGCCCTGCTCTCTTCACCCTTTTTCTTACCCCGTCGACGCTGCCTGGCTCTCTCTCTCTGCCGTCGGTCGGCTCCAGCCGCCACTGCTCGGGAAGGGTCTGCTCAGGACCTGTCGTCGGTCTCTTACTGCTCGTTGTGGCTGCGGAACCAAGCCCGGCTCTCCACAGCCTCCCCAGCGAAGTTGGATCTCTGCCTGACTGCTGGGCGGTTGCTGGCGGTCGACGCCCGTGTTCCTGGACTCGACTTTTTTTTTGTTTTTTTTTGTTCAATGTTGCAGGTAGATTCGCAACAACACTCGTCGCCACTGTTAGATCCATGGTTCAGTGGATAAAGAATTACACGAATGCTGTACATAAACAAACAACAGGTCTTTACTGGAGGAGGGTCATCTCTAGACTGGAGTACAGAGGCATACGCACAGCTTATATAGGTGTGGTTACTGCCGGTACTACAGTATACAGGAGCTGTAAAAAGTAGTTCTGACTTAAAGCACATACACTACACCAACCTGGGGAAGTTGCAACACAGGACTACATGCATGCTAAAAAGCGGAAGCAGCATGCTATAGACAGGGCTAAGCGATCCCACAATCAACGGATCAGATCAAAGCTCTGCAGTCCTGCCACATCCAGTCGCGAATGGTGCTGGACCATTAAACAGCTAACAGGGGGAGGAGGCTCCATGAATATCCCCATACTCAATGGTGGAGCCCACGTGAGCCCAATCTAATAAGAGGGAGGAACTGAATGAAATCAGTATTTGTAGGGAAATGGTGTTAGGGAAATTGATGGGATTGAAGGCTGATAAATCCCCAGGGCCTGATAATCTACATCCTAGGGTACTTAAGGAAGTGGTCCTAGAAATAGTAGATGCATTGCTGATCATCTTCCAAAATTCGATAGATTCTGGAATAGCTCCCATGGATTGGAGGGTAGCTAATGTTACCCCACTATTCAAAAAAGGTGGTAGAAAGAAAACGGGGAATTATAGACCGGTAAGCCTGACATCGGTAGTGGGGAAAATGCTAGAGTCCATTATAAAAGATGTAATAGCAGAGCACTTGGAAAACAGTGACAGGATCGGACAAAGTCAACATGGATTTACAAAAGGTAAATCGTGCTTGACTAATCTACTGGAATTTTTTGAGGATGTAACTGGTAGAATAGATAAGGGAGAACCAGTGGATGTGGTGTATTTGGACTTTCAGAAGGCTTTCGATAAGGTCCCGCATAAGAGATTAGCGTGTAATGTTAAGGCACATGGGATTGGGGGCAAGGTACTGACTTGGATAGCGAACTGGTTGGCAGACAGGAAGCAAAGAGTTGGAATAAACGGGTCTTTTTCCGAGTGGCAGGCAGTGACTAGTGGGGTACCGCAGGGATCGGTCCTTGGACCCCAGCTATTCACAATATATATTAATGACCTAGCCGAGGGAACTAGATGTAGTATCTCCAAGTTTGCAGACGACACAAAGCTGGGTGGGCGTGTGTGCTGTGAGGAGGATGCAGAGAAACTCCAGTATGATTTGGACAGGTTGGGCGATTCGGCAGATGCATGCCAGATGCAGCATAATGTGGATAAATGCGAGGTTATCCACTTTGGTGGCAAAAACAGGAAGGCAGATTATTATCTGAAAGGCAATAGATTGGGAGAAGGGGAAGTGCAACGAGACCTGGGTGTCCTTATGCACCAGTCGCTGAAGGTAAGCATGCAGGTGTAGCAGGCGGTTAAGAAGGCAAATGGTATGTTGGCCTTCATAGCGAGAGGATTCGAGTAAAGGAGCAAGGATGTCTTGCTACAGTTGTACAGGGCCTTGGTGAGACCACACCTTGAGTATTGTGTACAATTTTGGTCGCCTTATCTGAGGAAGAATGTTCTTGCCATGGAGGGAGTGCAGCGAAGATTCACCAGACTGATACCTGGGATGTTTCTCGGCGTCCTCCTCACAGCACACATACACACCCAGCTTTGTGTCGTCTGCAAACTTGGAGATGTTACATCTAGTTCCCTCATCCAGATCATTAATATATATTGTGAATAGCTGGGGTCCTAGCACCGATCCTTGCGGTACCCCACTAGTCACTGCCTGCCACTCGGAAAAAGAGTCGTTTATTCCAACTCTTTGCTTTCTGTCTGCCAACCAGTTCTCTATCCAAGTCAATACCTTGCCCTCAATCCCATGTGCCTTAACTTTACACGCTAATTTCTTATGCGGGACCTTATCGAAAGCCTTTTGAAAGTCCAAATACATCACATCCACTGGTTCCCCCTTATCTGTTTTACCAGTTACGTCCTCAAAAAACTCCAGTAGATTAGTCAGGCACGATTTACCTTTTGTAAATCCATGTTGACTTTGTCCGATCTGGTCACTGTTTTCCAAGTGCTCTGCTATTACATCTTTTATAATGGAGTCTAGCATTTTCCCCACTATTAGGTGGAGTTTAGAAGAATGAGAGGGGATCTCATTGAAACTTATAAAATTCTAACAGGACTAGACAGACTAGATGCAGGAAGGATATTCCCGATGGCCGGGGAGTCCAGAACCAGGGGTCACAGTCTAAAGATAAGGGGTAAGCTATTTAGGACAGAGATGAGGAGGAACTTCTTCACCCAGAGAGTGGTGAACCTGTGGAATTCTCTACCACAGAAGGTGGTTGAGGCCAATTCATTAAATATATTCAAGAAGGAGTTCGATATATTTCTTAAGGCTAAAGGGATCAAGGGATATGGAGAGAAGGCAGGGACAGGGTACTGAATTTGGATGATCAGCCATGATCTCATTAAATGGCGGAGCAGGCTCGAGGGGCCGAATGGCCTACTCCTGCTCCTATCTTCTATGTTTCTATGTTTCTATGTGAGTGAAAAAGACAAGGCTGAAACGTTTGCAACCATCTGCAGCCAGAAGTGCCGAATGAATAATCCATATCTGCCTGCTCCTGATGTCCCCACCATCACAGAAGCCAGTCTTCAGCAAATTCGATTCACTCCACGTGATACCAAGAAATGGCTGAGCGCACTGGATACAGCAAAGGCTATGGGCCCCGACAACATCCCAGCTAACGTGCTGAAGACTTGTGCTCCAGAACTAGCCGCGCCTCCAGCCAAGCTGTTCCAGTACAGCTACAACACTGGCATCTATCCCACAATCTGGAAAACTGCCTAGGTATGTCCTGTCTACAAAAAGCAGGACAAATCCAATCCGGTCAATTACCGCCCCATCAGTCTACTCTCAATCATCAGCAAAGTGATGAAAGGTGTCATTGACAGTGCTATCAAGCGGCACTTACTCACCAATAACCTGCTCACTGATGCCCAGTTTGGATTCCGCCAAGACCACTCGGCTCCCGACTTCATCACAGCCTTGGTCCAAACATGGACAAAAGAGCTGAATTCCAGAGGTGAGGTGAGAGTGACTGCCCTCAACATCAAGGCAGCATTTAACCGAGTGTGGCATCAAGGAGCCCTAGTAAAACTGAAGTCAATGGGAATCGGGGGGGGAAAACTCTCCACTGGCTGGAGCCATACCTAGCACAAAGGAAGATGGTTGTGGTGATTGAAGGTCAATCATCACAGTCCCTGAACATTGCAGCAGGAGTTCCTCAGGGCAGTGTCCTAGGCCCAACCATCTTCAGCTGCTTCATCAATGACCTTCCCTCCATCATAAGGTCAGAAATTGGGATGTTCGCTGATGACTGCACAGTGTTCAGCGCCATTCACAACTCCTCAGATAATGAAGCAGTCCATGCCCACATGTAACAAGACCTGGACGACGTTCAGGCTTGGGCTGATAAGTGGCAGGTGACATTCGCACCACAGAAGTGCCAGGCAATGACTATCTCCTACAAGCGAGAGTCTAACCACCGCCCCATGACATTCAATGGCATTACTGTAGTGTATGTACCTTTAAGGAGAGAACTACTTTTTACAGCTCCTGTATACTGTAGTAACAGCAGTGACCACACCTGTACATAACCCTGACTAGGGATCTGTACTGTTAGTTTTAGAGTAACCCTCATCCAGTAAACACCTGTTGATTGTTCCTCTGCAGTCTCTGTCTATTTCTTGAAGGACACCATACATCAAGATTCACGGATGTAACATTGGCGACGAGTCAATTCGAACCTACCTGCAACTCTGCAGAAGAAGGCTGATTCCAGGGGCATGGGCATCGACCATCCGGCGGACACTCCAGCGAGACGGGCTGGCAGCAGGTACAGCGCAGACCCTTCCCGGACGGCGGCGGCTGGAGCCGACCGACGGCACAGGGGAAGGCCGAGCAGCGTCGACGGGGTAAGAGAGAGGGTAAAGCCACACCTCCCCCCCCGACCCTGAACACGGGGGCCCCACAAGGATGTGTGCTGAGCCCCCTCCTCTACTCCCTCTTCACCCACGACTGTGTGGCTGTTAATGGTTCCAACACCATCATCAAGTTTGCGGATGACACCACGGTAGTAGGCCAGATCACCAACAACGATGAGTCAGCCTACAGGGAGGAGGTCCAGCATCTCGTGAAGTGGTGCACCAATAATAACCTGGCCCTTAACACCAGGAAAACAAAAGAAATCATTGTGGACTTCAGGAAGTCCAAAGGCGGAAGTCACACCCCCATCCACATCAATGGGGCTGTGGTGGAAAGGGTGGACAGCTTTAAGTTCCTCGGAGTCCACATCACGGAAGACCTCTCCTGGTCCCTCAACACCTCCTCTCTGGTGAAGAAGGCCAAGCAACGCCTATATTTCTTAACGAGGCTGAAGGGATGTAAACTGTCACCCCTGATCCTCTCTAACTTTTACCGCTGCACTATAGAGAGCATCCTGACAAACTGTATCACAGTATGGTATGGCAGCTGTAGCTACTATGACCGGAAAGCCCTGCAGCGGGTAGTCAAAACTGCCCAACGCATTACCGGCACCCGGCTACCGACCATAGAGCACATATACCAGAAACGCTGTATACGGAGGTCACGGTCCATCATCAAAGACCCTACCCACCCCAGCCACAGTCTGTTCACCCTCCTACCATCTGGGAGACGCTATAGATGCATTCGCACCCGTACGACCAGATTTAGGAACAGCTTCTTTCCCAGGGCTGTCATCCTACTGAACTCCACAAATAAACTCTAAAGCCTGCACATCTGCCAATGCACTTTATTATGGTCATATTTATGTTAATATACTACAAGCCAAATGTATGTTGAATGTTTAAATGTCATAATCCAAATGTACACTCTCGGGAGCCGCAAGCCTACATTTCATTGTACTGCACTTGTGCACTAACAATGACAATAAAAGTTGATTTTGATTTGATTTGATTTGATTTGAGCCAGTCTAACCACACCCAGGGATGCCGAAGAGTGGCAGTGTCACAGCGTTCGACAATGAAGTCGAAGATTGGACAACATATGTAGAATGCATAGAAGGGTACTGCAAGGCGAATGAAGTGCCAGATGTCAGGAAAGCACTGGTATTGTTGAATTCCATGGTTGCAAAAATGTATGGCTTACTGCGAAGCCCAGTAACCCCAGAGAAGCCAGTGGAAAAGGATTTTGAAAGCATAGTGGCAATCCTACAGGACCACTTAAACCCCACACCGCTGCTGATAGCAGAAAGATTTAAGTTTCACAAAAGGAACCAGCATAAAGATGAAAGTAATGCTGAGTATTTAACGGAACTGCGCAAGCTATCGAAACACTGCCAGTTTGGAACGGGACTAGCAGATACTTTAAGGGACAAGTTTGTGTGTGGGCTTCAAAGTGAAGGAACCCAGAAACGGCTTCTATCAGAAAAGGATCTTACGCTGGACAAGGCTTTCAGCATGGCAGTATCACACGAAGCAGCCACACGGGGCGCTGCAGAGATACAACGGAGACCGCAAGAATATGGCACAAATGAAATGTCATATGGAGCAGTGAAGTGTTATCGCTGCGGCAGAACAACACATGACCATAAGGGTTGTTGGTTCAAGGACAAAGTGTGCAGACAGTGTGGAAAAATAGGACACATAGCAAGAGTCTGCAGGTCGGGAAAGAAAACCAGCAGCAAGAAATCTCCACAGGAGAAGTACAAAAAGGTACATAAGGTGACGGAGAGTAGTTCAGACGAACAGAAAAGTGAGACTCCGGAAGCAAGGAGCTGGGTTGTCTGAAACTACATAATGTAATCAAAATGGAGGATCACCAAACTATCTGGGTCACACTCAAGATAGACGGAGTCCAAGTGAAAATGGAATTGGACACAGGATCAGCCCTAACAGTCATAAACCGAAGGGACTACAAGTGGCTATTCTCACATATACCCTTGAGAGATACAGAGATTGTCTTGAAGACGTACATGGGGCAAAAAGTCTACCCCAAAGGAAAAATAAGGGTGAACGTTATATATAACGGCAAGGAAACACCAAAAATGGACCTATATGTATTGCCAGATGGAGGACCACCACTACTAGGACGTGAATGGATACGGAAGATACAGCTACATTGGCATTCCATACAAGCACTGACTGTAAATGCCAAAAAGGATGACGACGTCACACCTGGACGACTGTCAAAAATGCTAACTGACGCACAAGAAGTGTTCCAGGAGGGACTCGGAACACTAAAAGGCATAACAGCGACGATCAAAATAGAGGAAAATGCAAGCCCAAGGTTTTTTAAGGCCAGACCGGTACCTTATGCGATCCGCCCAGCCGTCGAAGCAGAGCTGGAAGGTTTGGAACGTTCAGGAGTACTGTACAAAGTGGACTGGAGCGAGTGGGCTACACCCATCGTTCCTGTAATGAAGAGGTCGTTGAGTAATACGCCTGGGAAACCAAAGAAGGTTCGCATCTGTGGGGACTTTAAGGTGACAGTGAACCCAGTCCTTCACACGGTACAATATCCGCTTCTGCGGATTGAAGATATTTTCACCTCGCTATCTGGAGGAAAACGCTTCACTAAGATTGATCTGGCCCAGGTGTACCTGCAAATGGAGGTAGAAAAAGCCTCAAAACATTACCTCACGATCAACACTCATAAAGGTCTCTACCTATACAACCGGCTGGTGTTCGGGGTAGCATCAGCTCCGGCTATTTGGCAAAGGGCAATGGATCAAGTTCTGCAAGGGATTCCAGGGACCCAGTGTTATTTGGACGACATCCTGGTCACGGGCGAAAATGACAGTGATCACCTCGCCAACCTGGAGCAGGTGCTCACTAGATTGAAGGAATATGGCCTCCGAGCTAATCGCCACAAGTGCGAGTTTTTCCAGAGGCAGATCTCGTAATGTGGCCACGTTATTGATGAAGAGGGGTTACATAAGTCCCCTGAAAAGATTGAGGCAGTAGTCAAGGCTCCAGCACCGGAAAATGTGTCACAACTTAGGTCGTTCCTCGGGCTGGTGAACTACTACCATAAGTGCTTGCCGAATTTGTCTACAGTACTACACCCACTGAACACCCTACTGCAAACGGGGGTACCATGGAAGTGGAATGACGAATGTAAACGTGCTTTCCAGAAGTGCAAAGAATTGATCACATCAAAAGAGGTGTTGGCTCATTTCAACCCAGCACTACCAATTCGGTTGGCGTGTGATGCATCACCCGATGGTATTGGAGCGGTGCTGTCGCACAAATTCCCGGACGGCTCGGAGAGGCCAGTAGCCTTTGCGTCTCGGTCACTAACCTCAGCCGAGCGTAACTACGCCCAGATTGACAGGGAGGCCCTCAGCCTAGTGTGGGGAGTGAAAAAGTTCAACCACTATCTGCACGGGCAGAAGTTCACCTTGCTGACCGACCACCAACCACTTGTCTCCATCTTTAATCCAAAGAAGGGCATTCCGGTGATGACTGCGCAACGGCTACAAAGATGGTCCCTTTTTCTAGGGGCGAACCAATATGAAATAGAGTATAAGGGCGCGAAACAGCATGGAAACGCTGATGGGCTATCACGCCTGCCACTGCCTACTGCGGAGGAAGCACCAGCAGTGGACCCTGTCGAAATATTTTATTCGACTATAATTGAACGCTTGCCAGTAACTAACACGGATATAGAGAAGGAGACCCGAAATGACCCGACACTGTCTCGGGTATATGACTTGACGGTGAAGGGATGGCCAACACATGGCGACTCACTGTTGCCAGCATTCTCATCCAGAAGAGAACAGCTGTTAGTATGCCAGGGGACCTTGATGTGTGGATCCCGAGTGGTAATTCCACCCAAGTTAAGGGAGAGAGTGCTCAATGAGCTTCACGAAGGCCATCTGGGAGGGGTGAAAATGAAAAGCCTTGCTAGGGCTTATGTGTGGTGGCCGGGGATCGATCAGCAAATCGAGGACCTGACAAAGAGCTGCTCAGGATGCCAGAAGGTCCAAAATGCACCACCACATGCCCCTCTACACCCATGGGAGTGGCCCTCTTCTCCATGGCAATGGGTGCATGTTGATTTTGCTGGTCCATTCATGGACTCAATGTTTTTAATAGCCGTGGATGCGCACTCGAAATGGCCTGAGGTGATCAAAATGTCGTCCACCACCACGGAGAAAACGATTGCAGTCCTATGGACCATATTTGCCAGGAACAGCTTGCCAGAGCAGATTTGCTCTGATAACGGACCACAGTTTGTGTCCGAAGAGTTTCGGAAATTTATGAAAAGGAATGGGGAAAGGCATTACACATCCGCCCCGTATCATCCAGCCACAAATGGATTGGTTGAGAGGTTCGTACAAACCTTTAAAAAGGCAGTAAGGGCCATGTGCGATGACGACATTCCACTGCAGCATAAGGTGGACAATTTCCTGTTAGCCTACAGAAATGCGACACATGCAGTCACCAACCAGACCCCAGTCATGATGTTCTTTAACTGATGGTTGAGATCTCGTCTGGATTTGCTCAGACCAAATGTACGAAGAGATGTTGAGAATAGGCAATTCCAGCACATCAATGAGAAGCCGACAAGGAGCTTCAATGTAGGGCAATCAGTCTTGGCCCGCGACTACCGACCAGAGAAATGGCAACCAGGAACGATATGCACACGGCAAGGGCCACTAATGTACACAGTGGATGTTGGGGAGAACATTGTGAGACGCCATGTCGACCAGATCCTAGAGTCACAGGAACGAGTCAACCCCATGTCTCGCGTACCTGGTAATGAACCCGATATACAGGTAGCATCTACCCCAGAAACAGTAGCATCGGAAGCTGATGAACCAACCGACGACAGGGGGCCAGAATCGCCTCCGCACCAAGAGCAAGACACTCAGGAAAGGCGCTATCCAGAAAGGATCAGGAAGCCGCCCCAAAGACTGAATTTATAAATGGACTATTTTCAGTTCATGTTGCATGTTAAAAGTGTTAATTGTTAAATGAATGTTATGGTACTGTTAATCTAAACGGGGAGGAATTGTAGTGTATGTACCTTTAAGGGGAGAACTACTTTTTACAGCTCCTGTATACTGTAGTACCGGCAGTGACCACACCTGTATATAACCCTGAGTAGGGATCTGTACTGTTAGTTTTAGAGTAACCCTCATCCAGTAAACACCTGTTGATTGTTCCTCTGCAGTCTCTGTCTATTTATTGAAGGACACCATACATCAAGATTCACGGATTTAACAATTACCATCGCTGAATTCCCCACCATCAACATCCTGGGGGTCACCATTGACCAGAAACTTAACTGGACCAACCACAAAGAGCTATCCACCCTAATCCCACTTTCCAGCACTTGGTCCGTAGCCCTGTAGGTTACGGCACTTCAAGTGCATATCCAAGTACTTTTTAAATGTGATGAGGGACTCTACCTCTACAACAAGAGCAGGTCAGAGGCTAGGTATTCTACGGCAAGTGTCTCACCTCCTGACTCCCCAAAGCCTTTCCACCATCTACAAGGCCCAAGTCAGGAGTGTGATGGAATACTCTCCACTTGCCTGGATGAGTGCAGCTCCAACAACACTCAAGAAGCTCGACACCATCCAGGACAAAGCAGCCCACTTGATTGGCACCCCATCCACCACCTTAAACATTCACTCCCTCCACCACCGGTGCACCGTGGCTGCAGTGTGTACCATCTACAAGATGCACTGCAGCAACTCGCCAAGGCTTCTTCGGCAGCACCTCCCAAACCCGCGACCTCTTCCACCTAGAAGGACAAGGGCAGCAGGCACATGGGAACACCACCACCTGCAAGTTCCCCTCCAAGTCACACACCATCCTGACTTGGAAATATATCGGCCGATCCTTCATCGTCGCTGGGTCAAAATCCTGGGACTCCCTCCCTAACAGCACTGTGGGAGTCCCTTCACCACACGGACTGCAGCGGTTCAAGAAGGCGGCTCACCACCACCTTCTCAAGGGCAATTAGGGATGGGCAATAAATGCTGGCCTTGCCAGCGACGCCCACATCCCATAAAAATGAATTTAAAAAAATTTGAGGGGCCTAGATAGAGTGGAGAGGAAGGACCTATTTCCCTTAGCAGAGGGGTCAATAACTAGGTGGCATAGATTTAAAAGTAATTGGTTGGAGGTTTAGAGGGGATTCGAGGAGAAATCTTTTCACCCAGAGGGTGGTGGGGGTCTGGAACTCTGCCTGAAAGGGTGGGAGAGGGAGAGTCCCTCATCACATTTAAAAAGTACTTGGATATGCACTTGAAGTGCCGTAACTTACAGGGCTACGGACCAAGTGCTGGAAAGTGGGATTAGGGTGGATAGCTATTTGTCGGCCGGCACGGACAAGATGGGCTGAATGGCCTCCTCCTGTGCTGTAAATTTCTATGATTGCATAGTATTACATAGAATTTCATAGCATTACATAGGATTACATAGGACTGCATAGTATTACATAGGATTGCATGGGATTGCGTAGCATTGCATAGCATTATTTAGGATTATATAGGATCACGTAGGATTACTTGGCATTGCATAGTATTACATGGGATTACATAGGATTGCTTAGCATTACAGAGGATGTACGGCACAGAAACAGGCCATTCAGCCCAACCAGTCCATACCTCGGCCCCTATTACATTTTTACTTATATTTTTTTTTCTCCCCACCCCTTTTTTTGGGGTTTTCCCTCCCCCACTTCCTCTTTCTTTTTACATGGCAGCTGTCTCTCATTCTGCCAGTACATTTCACACCTAATCTGTGCCGTCTTTTATCTCTTTACTAGTCCTTGTGATGAAATATATGTCTTCATCAGCCCCTGTGTTTTACCTGCATTGTATTGTGTGTACCGCCCCCTTTTCCCCTATTGTGTGTATTGGCTCCGCCCCTGTCTTTTGTCATATAAAGGTCTCAAGAGCTGTATGAGTCATTCTGCCAGACGAATCCGATGTGGAATGACGTGCAATGTCCTTAGCGATTAAAAGCCTTCAGTTGAATCCTTTAACTTCTTGCCCTTGAATTATTGATGGCACATCAATCCTATCACCATCTTGTCTCGTTTTGAATACCTCTTAATGTCTATTCACTTCTTTTGTTCCCTCCCCAGCCCTCCTTTCAATCTATTTCATTTCCTTTCCAGTTTTGAAAAAGGGTTTCGACCCGAAACGTCGACTCTAATTTCGCTCCACGGATGTTGCCTGGCTTGCTGAGTTTTTGCAGCATTTTCTGTTGTTATTTCAGTCCATGCCAGTGTTTATGCTTCACTCGAGCCTCCTCCCGTCTTTCCTCATCTAACTCTATTAGCATAACCCGCTATTCCTTTCTCCCTAATAACAACAGAAAATGCTGGAAAAAGCTCAGCAGGCCAGGCAACATCCGTGGAGAGAGAAACAGAGTTAACGTTTCAGGTCAAAACCCTTCGTCAGGACTGAGAAAAAAGCAAGAACAGATTAAAAGGCCAGTTTGGGGGCTGGGAAATGGGGGAGTGGATGAGAGAACAAAAGGGAAGGTCTGTGGGAGGTGAAGAGACATTAAGAGATATTCAAGGCGAGACGAGGCGGTAATAGGACAGGTAAAGAAACAAACAATGGCTCTAGATGAAGTGTGAAATGCGCTGGCAGAGTGAAAGACAGCTGCCGTGTGGGAGAGAGAAAAAGGAATAGGCACAAACCAAAAGTGTGGATAAAAATAAGTAAAAATGTAATAGGGGCCGAGGTTATGATCTGAAATTGTTGAACTCGATATTGAGTCCGGAAGGCTGTAAAGTGCCTAATCGGAAGATGAGGTGCTGTTCCTCGAGTTTACGTTGAGCTTCCGTGGAACAATGTAAGAGGCCGAGGACGGTGAGGTCCGAGTGGGAATGGAGCGGTGAATTAAAGTGACAGGCGACCGGAAGCTCGGGGTCACCCTTACTGACTGAACGGAGGTGTTCCGCAAAGCGGTCACCCAATCTGCGTTTGGTCTCCCCAATGTAGAGGAGACCGCATCGTGAGCAGCGAATACAGTGTACTAGATTGCAAGAAGTACAAGTACAAAGTTCCTTTCTCCCTCATATGCTTGTCTAGCCTCCCCTTAAATGCATCGATACTATTCGCTTCAACCACTCCCTGTGGAAGCGAGTTCCACATTCTCACGCTCTTCCCCACAAGTGGAAACATTCTCTCTGTATCCACTCTATCAAAACCTTTCATCATTTTAAAGACCTCGATTAGGTCACCCCTCAGCCTTCTCTTTTCCTGATATGTTACCCTCGCATTTCTGGTATTATCCTTGTAAATCTTCTCTGCACCCTCTCCAGTGCCTCGATATCCTTTTTATAATATGGCGACCAGAACTGTACGCAGTGCTCCAAGTGTGGTCTAACCAAGGTTCGATACAGGTTTAGCATAACTTCCCTACTTTTCAATTCTATACCTCCAGGAATAAACCCTAGTGCTTGGTTTGCTTTTTTATGGCCGTGTTAACCTGTGTTGATACTTTTAGTGATTTGTGTATTTGTACTCCGAGATCCCTTTGTTCCTCTACTCCATTTAGATTCTTATTTTCCAAGTAAATTGTGACCTCCCTATTTTTCTTAACAGAATGTAATACCTCACATTTATCTGTGTTGAATTTCATTTGCCAATTATATGCCCATTCTGCAAGTTTATTGCTGTGTTCTTGTAAGATTCGAAATTTTCAGTAATTTAATCACGCAACAAAACAGGGTTAATAAAACAGTTTTATTGACCAAAAGAAGCTTGTACAGAAAAACCTTTGATAAAAAGGGCATACAAAATGGCCGCCGGACCTCGTGATCAGTTTCTGGGACCATTTGATTTCTGTTACTGCAAGCCAGACAGGCTTGTGGATTGAGGACAGTAAGCCCGCGAAAGCCAGTATCGGGAAACCGAAACTCAGGGAACTGAGCATACATATTAATTGGATTCTAAGTACAAGACAGTTTCAGGTAACAGGATGGGGCCCATCAAGAAATGGGCGGACATTTGAATGAACACTTAAACCCATTTACTGTACAAAGGAAAAACCGTTTAACAGCCATCAAGGGCAATCTCCAGACCGATCAATATACGAACCGAGTTACAGTGACAAAGAAAAAGACATTATCGGCCAGGAAGGCCAGTTAAGCTATCACCGGCTCCCGTTACAAGACAAAGCGCCCCTGCAGAGATTTCTGCCCGCCAAAAATATTACAAAGACAGGACTATGATTTGGCGGGAGATAAGACTGTCCCAACGAGGTATAACTGTGGATTGAAAGGTCCATCAAGGCTGGACTTCGGGGCTTCACTTCGGTTTTCATTTCTTCAACGCTTGGGAGTACGCTTCGGCGCTTCGCTTCAGATTCACGTTTCGGGACGGACTCTTCGGTTAAGGCAGCGTGGTCAGTGTTCGGCCAGGCAAGGCTCGGCCACAACGGGAAGACGACGAGGGTGGCCCGGGTACTTTTGTCGGGAGATCATCGACGACCCAGGCCGAAGGAGAAGACACCCTCAGGAAAACCAACGCTCCAGGCCGGAGGGAGAAATAAAAGGACACTCCGGGCCTAGCACTCCCGTGCCTCAACATCCCATTCTCAGCTTTCCAGTAATGGACTTTCCCATGTGTATCCGGTTCTTCAACAACTTTTAACCGATCCATCCATGACGAGCGCTCATCAAGGCTGTATCTGCTGCTGCGCCGCGTAAGAAAACAAGCTGCGCCAGAAGTTTCCAAATCCACGTGACGACGGAAAGCTGTGCCAAAAGGGCTGCGAACCCCCCTTTTCGCGATTCTGAGAGTGGTGAGCATGATCCCGAGTTCCTCAAGTCGAAACTTAAGCTAGGTCTAGGGGAGGGGGTTAAGGGTAATCGTAATGTGTTTCCCCTTTTACGATGTGCCGTGTGTTCCCCATTTCCATAGAGTTAAGTTTATAGATGTGTGCATGCTTGTAGTTACATTAATCTGTGCTTATGACATGTATTTTATAATGTTGCAAACTGTTTAATAATAAAAGCATCCATTTCGTGCTATTCAACCTGGTCTATTGAGTTTTCTCTGCACTACAGTTCCCTGCACCTAAGCCCAAGGTCCAGAACCGTAGGGGAGAGTGGGTCGAACCACTCAAGGGTAATTATTGCACGAAGCCTGGTAGGAGACCAGATCGGGCAAGAGAAACCCCCTACATTCTTGTAATTTGTTGCAGTCCTCCTCAGTATTGACTATGCCCCCCAATTTGATGTCGACTGCAAATTTAGAAATTGTGTTTTTGTTTCCGAAGTCTAAATCATTGGCCCAGAAATTCGGGTCGGGGGCTTCCCGCGGGTGCAAGCCCCCGACCTGCACTTACATATCGCGCTGACATTTGAAGACTGGGCCTGCTTGGATTTCCGGTCTGTGGCCCAGTTCAGCTCCCGGCGCACTGTGCGTGCGTGATCCAGCGGCGTACTTAGTGCGATGAGCCGGCTGGGATCACGTGAGCACTGGGCAACCAATGGGAGTTTAGAAAAGTCCATTCATGAGTTAGACATAAGACCTGTCAAACTCATGAAAAGTACGGGCGCCCAAAACACTACTTAAACTTTAAATAAAAGTTTTTAAAAATTCCAATAATTAAATTAACTATTAATAACTTTAAAAAACTAATTTAAACAATTATTCAAATTTCTGCCCAAAATTTTTTTTCAATACATCGTGTCCGAAAATGCACTTACCTTACTGTAAATTCTTTAAAAATAATAAACCTGTGGAAAAAAAATTCTCACTTTAATTATTAGACCACTTACCTTATAAAACTAAGTCCTTACGTCTGCTTTTTACATTCGTAAAAAGTGGAGGCCTTCACGCACGGACAAACCTGTCAAAAAACCGAAGTTCAACGCGTACCCGCTGCCTCAAACGTCACTAGGGAACCGCCTCTTAACCCCTTGGTTCAGAGGAGAGGAAATGCCGGTTTTCCGCGCATGCTGAAATCCGGCACTTCCAACGGGCCCACGCGTGAGTACCCCGTCCGTACTCACACGTTGGGACCGGAATTACTGGGCCATTAATATAAATTGTGAACAACAGTGGTCCCAGCACTGATCCTTGTGGAACACCACTTCCCACCTTCTGCCACTCTGAATAGCTGCCCTTTACCCCTACTCTCTGCTTTCTGTCTTGAAGCCAGCCAGCTATCCATTCTGCTACTTGTCCGTGGACTCCGCATTCCCTGCCCTTATTCATCAGTCTATTATGTGGTACCTTATCGAAGGCCTTTTGAACATCTAGATAAATTACATCTACTACATTACCCTTGTCTACTCTCTCTGTTACCTCTTCAAAAAATTCAATTAGGTTGGTTAAGCAAGACTTAGGGGGAAAAATTCAGTTGCTTAGCGCCTCCCGTTTGCGCCCTAAGAGGGCGGTAACGGGGCGCAAAGCAACTAGCGCCCGGGCGCGGCGATGTTTGTGCTGCTCGCGAAATTGACCAGAGTTTTTGCGGTGGCGCTAAACAATACCGCCACGATCTCCTGCGCCCGCAGATCGTGACGTCAGTCGAGCGTGCAATGCCCCGGACCGGATATTGAGTGGCGCCCCCTTCCTTTCCGCCTGCCGCTAGCAATGACAGGTAGAGGGGAACGTTTTGCAGTCGGGAAGGGTCTGGGGGAGCGCTATTTAAAGGTGGCCCCTTCCTGCCTTTTTTTGTCGGAGACATTTTTGCACCACGCAGTCTGAGAGAGAGAGAGAGAGAGAGAGACTTCTGGAGAGATTCAACGCTGTGTGAAGGAGGTTTGGGTACTGAGCAGCACTTTGCAGGTTCTTTTTGATTTGACCTTCCTTGCATCGATTTAGAAGAGACTATGGGGGCTGCACTGATTCGGGCGTCGTCCTGCACCTGCAGAATCGGAGGCATCAGAGACGCAGAGAGAGAGTGGCAAACATGGTCAGAGGGAGGAGGGCCAACAGGCCTCCGCACAGGAGACCTCACCCTCCCAGGGTATTGCCGGAACAATTCTCCTACATTCATTTGTCTGAGGAGCAGTGTTTGCGCAGGCTGCGCTTCAGCAAGGAGATGGTCACTGAGCTCTGCCACTTGCTGCAGCCAGATCTGCAGCCTCTACTGAGGACCAGGACGTCTCTGTCAGTGGCAGTGAAGGTGACAGTGGCTCTGAATTTTTATGCCACCAGCTCCTTTCGAACAGCTACTTGGGACATCGCCAATATCTCCCAGTTCACGGTCCATTGCTGTATCCGTCAGGTCACAAATGCCCTGTATAAAAGGAGACGCTAGTACATCTCTTTCCCCATGACCCGGGCCAAACAGCATGAATGCGCATGTGGCTTTGCGAGGATAGCGGGCTTCCCCATGGTGCAGGGCGCCATTGACTGCACGCATGTGGCATTGCGGGCACCGCATGAAAATGCAGAGGTTTTCTGAAACCGCAAGGGCTATCACTCCTTAAATGTCCAGTTGGTCTGTGACCACAGACCGCTGATACGCGCAGTCAGTACCCGCTATCCTGGCAGCAGCCACGATGCTTTCATCCTGCACCAGACTGGTGTGCCAGACCTTTACCAGGCACCGCATCACCCAGGAGGTTGGCTCCTCAGGGACAAGGGTTATCCACTCTGCACCTGGCTGATGACACCGCTCCGTAACCCCAACACCCCTGCCGAGCTGCGGTATAATGAGAGCCATATCGCCACCAGGAACATCATTGAGCAGACGATCGGCGTGCTCAAGCAACGGTTCCGCTGTCTGGACCACTCAGGAGGAGCCCTGCAGTACTCTCCTGAGCAAGTCTCCCTCTTCATATTTGTATGCTGCATGCTTTACAACCTGGCAATCCTCAGGACCCAGCCAATGCCACCAGGGATTGGTGCACCACTGGAGGAGGAAGAGGAAGAGGAGGAGGAGGATGAGGAGGATGATCAGCAGCAGCACCAAGGCGGGAGGGAGGCCCACAATGTTGCCACTGCAAGGGCCGTCCGTCAACGGCTGATAACAAGCCACTTCTAGGCCCCTACTCAGAAGATGGCTTCTGGCATGGAGAACAAGATGATGGAAAGCAGCCCGCAACCCCTATAGCCGGCCAAAGCTGAAATGATTCCAAAGGCCAAACATGTACATTTTGAATACAACAACTTTTTTATTTAACAAACTCTGTGTGTGTCATTTATTCAGGACAAACTAATAGAAACAAACACAACAAATCATTAATTAACAGAACTGGTTCTCACAAGCTGGAGATAAATGCCAAAAGACTAAACAAATGTTATCAGACGAACCTCGACCTTTAGTACAAACATTCCTACCATTTATTTAGACCTCCTACTGTTTGCCCTTCGAGGGTGATCTCTATCCCCTGCGCACTTCCCCCCCTTCCCACCCTACTGCCCCTCCGTAATGGGGCCCCAGTGCCTGTAGCAAGGCTGCTGAATGTCAGATGCTGAGACTACAGATGCCCTTGAAGGACGCCCTCGACCAGCTCTGGGCCTGGAGGGCCCGGCTGCAGACTGCACCAACTCTGCATGGGCGGCAGCAGTCTGGGTTGGCTGTGTTGCAGGTGGTGGCAAGTGCAATAGGGAAGTGACAGTGGTGGGAGCAGGAATGCTGTCATCCTGAGAGAGGACAGTACTGTTAGATCCATGTATTTTGATGTTGTGTGTCCTTCAATAATTAGACAAGAGACTGCAGGGAACAATCAACAGGTGTTTACTGGATGAGGGTTACTCTATAACTAAATATACAGATCCCTACTCAGGGTTTATATACAGGTGTGGTCACTGCCGGTACTACAGTATACAGGAGCTGTAAAAAGTAGTTCTCCCCTTAAAGGTATATACACTACAATTCCTCCCCTTTTAGATTAACAGTACCAAAACATTCATTTAACAATTAAATATCAACTAATTACAATTAACACTTTTAACATGCAACATTAACTGAAAATAGTCTATTTATAAATTCAGTCTTTGGGGAGGCTTCCTGATCCTTTCTGGGTAGCGCCTTTCCTGAGTGTCTTGCTCTTGGTGCGGAGGCGATTCTGGCCCCCTGTCGTCGGTTGGTTCATCAGCTTCCGATGCTACTGTTCCTGGGGTAGATGCTACCTGTATGTCGGGTTCATCACCAGGTATGCGAGACATGGGGTTGACTCGTTCCTGTGACTCTAGCATCTGGTCGACATGGCGTCTCACAATGTTCTCCCCAACATCCACTGTGTACATTAGTGGCCCCTGCCGTGTGCATATCGTTCCTGGTTGCCATTTCTCTGTTCGGTAGTCACGGGCCAAGACTGGTTGCTCCTTGTCGGCTTCTCATTGATGTGCTGGAATTGCTTATTCTCAACATCTCTTCGTGCATTTGGTCTGAGCAAATCCAGACGAGACCTCAACCTTCGGTTAAAAACATCATGGCCGGGGTCTGGTTGGTGACTGCATGTGTCGCATTTCTGTAGGCTAACAGGAAATTGTCCACCTTATGCTGCAGTGGAATGTCATCATCGCACATGGCCCTTACTGCTTTTTTAAAGGTTTGTACGAACCTCTCAGCCAATCCATTTGTGGCTGGATGATACGGGGCGGATGTGTAATGCCTTACCCCATTCCTTTTCATAAATCTTCGAAACTCTTCGGACACAAACTGTGGTCCGTTATCAGAGCAAATCTGCTCTGGCAAGCCGTTCCTGGCAAATATGGTCCGTAGGACTGCAATAGTTTTCTCCGTAGTGGTGGAGGACATTTTGATCACCTCAGGCCATTTCGAGTGCGCATCCACGGCTATTAAAAACATTGAGTCCATGAATGGACCAGCAAAATCAATATGCACCCATTGCCATGGAGATGAGGGCCACTCCCATGGGTGTAGAGGGGCATGTGGTGGTGCATTTTGGACCTTCTGGCATCCTGAGCAGCTCTTTGTCAGGTCCTCGATTTGCTGATCGATCCCCGGCCACCACACATAAGCCCTAGCAAGGCTTTTCATTTTCATCCCTTCCAGATGGCCTTCGTGAAGCTCATTGAGCACTCTCTCCCTTAACTTGGGTGGAATTACCACTCGGGATCCACACATCAAGGTCCCCTGGCATACTGACAGCTGTTCTCTTCTGGATGAGAATGCTGGCAACAGTGAGTCGCCATGTGTTGGCCATCCCTTCACCGTCAAGTCATATACCCGAGACAGTGTCGGGTCATTTCGGGTCTCCTTCTCTATATCAGCGTTAGTTACTGGCAAGCGTTCAATTATAGTCGAATAAAATATTTCGACAGGGTCCACTGCTGGTGCTTCCTCCGCAGTAGGCAGTGGCAGGCGTGATAGCCCATCAGCGTTTCCATGCTGTTTCGTGCCCTTATACTCGATTTCATATTGGTTCGCCCCTAGAAAAAGGGACCATCTTTGTAGCCGTTGCACAGTCATCACCGGAACGCCCTTCTTTGGATTAAAGGTGGAGACAAGTGGTTGGTGGTCAGTCAGCAAGGTGAACTTCTGCCCGTGCAGATAGTGGTTGAACTTTTTCACTCCCCACACTAGGCTGAGGGCCTCCCTGTCAATCTGGGCGTAGTTACGCTCGGCTGAGGTTAGTGACCGAGACGCAAAGGCTACTGGCCTCTCTGAGCCGTACGGGAATTTGTGCGACAGCACCGCTCCAATGCCATAGGGTGATGCATCAAACGCCAACCGAATTGGTAGTGCTGGGTTGAAATGAGACAACACCTCTTTTGATGTGATCAATTCTTTGCACTTCTGGAAAGCTCGTTTACATTCGTCATTCCACTTCCATGGTACCCCCGTTTGCAGTAGGGTGTTCAGTGGGTGTAGTACTGTAGACAAATTCGGCAAGCACTTATGGTAGTAGTTCACCAGCCCGAGGAACTAACTGTACAGATCCCTACTCAGGGTTTATATGCAGGTGTGGTCACTGCCGGTACTACAGTGTACAGGAGCTGTAAAAAGTAGTTCTCCCCTTAAAGGTACATACACTACAAGCACCTTCCTGCTCGACCGACATACAGGCACTCCCCCGGGACAGCACCTCAGCATCCGGAGCAATCTGCTCGAGCACAGGTTGCTGGCCAGCTGTGGCGCAGTGAGAGCCCCGGGGCAATGTGGCCGAACCAGCGAGGATGCAAGGTTATCCACTTTGGTGGCAAAAACAGGAAGGCAGATTATTATCTGAACGGCAATAGATTGGGAAAAGGGGAAGTGCAACGAGACCTGGGTGTCCTTATGCACCAGTCGCTGAAGGTAAGCATGCAGGTGCAGCAGGCGGTTAAGAAGGCAAATGGTATGTTGGCCTTCGTAGCGAGAGGATTCGAGTACAGGAACAAGGATGTCTTGCTGCAGTTGTACAGGGCCTTGGTGAGGCCACACCTTGTGTATTGTGTGCAGTTTTGGTCACCTTATCTGAGGAAGGATGTTCTTGCCATGGAGGGAGTGCAGCGAAGATTCACCAGACTGATACCTGGGATGGCAGGAATGACGTATGAGGAGAGATTGGGTCGATTGGGCTTATACTCGCTGGAGTTTAGAAGAATGAGAGGGGACCTCATTGAAACTTATAAATATCTAACAGGACTAGACAAACTAGATGCAGGAAGGATGTTCCCGATGGCGGGGGAGTCCAGAACCAGGGGTCACAGTCTAAAGATAAGGGGTAAGCCATTTAGGACAGAGATGAGGAGGAATTTCTTCACCCAGAGAGTGGTGAACCTGTGGAATTCTCTACCACAGAAGGCAGTTGAGGCCAATTCATTAAATATATTCAAGAAGGAGTTGGATATATTTCTTAAGGCTAAAGGGATCAAGGGGTATGGGGAGAAAGCAGGGACCGGGTACTGAATTTGGATGATCAGCCATGATCTCATTGAATGGCGGAGCAGGCTCGAGGGGCCGAATGGCCTACTCCTGCTCCTATCTTCTATGTTTCTATGATGGCAGCAGTCAGTGCTTGCGTTACATCAATCTGAGACTACATGAGAGCAGTCTGAGATTGGATTGCAGCAGCCAGTGACTGAATTGCAGCACTAAGCCGTTGCATTGCATCAGCCTGTGCTGCAGCGGAGTGCTCCACACTCCTTGCCAGTCTATCAATGCTTTCGGGCACCCTTGCCACTGCACCCATGAGCTGAGTGTGCATGTTCAACGCCTGGGTGTTCATATCAGCGAGGAGCCGCTCCTCCTCTGCATCCAGTACGGCTGGACTCGCTGGACTAATCGCCCTCCGGGGAGATGGCCTCCGAGCTGCCCTACCCCCATGGCGTTGCTGCAGCCCGCTGAGTCCCGGAGCTTCACCCTCATCAGATGTTTCCCCCCCTGCTCCCCTCCAGGGAAGTCGTGGTCCCAGTGTAGGCATGGGCTCCCTCGGGAAACGCTGGCACTGAGGCTCTGGCTTCCTCTTCCTCCTTGCCTGGGCCGTCGCTCCCACTACTTGGTTGAGGGACAGGCTGCTCAGCTGGTGGTTCACTGTCTGAAAGCAGGGAGCTACAAGTGTGGCTTTAGCGTGAGGACAGGGGGGCAGTAAGGGAGCAAGGACTGGAGATATGGGGCTGGATTTTCATTGAGGAGGCGGGTAGGAGGCGGGACTACAACTTTCGGGGTTGTAGTCCCGCCTCCATCGAGTTCAAGCCAACCCAAGTGATTTTCACTTGATTGACCTTGTTGAGCCCGCCCAGTGGGCTCAGCAGGCCAATTAAGGGCCACCCGGCAACAGGTGACATCACAGATTGACATTTCACACAGAATCACAGAATCACAGAAACCCCACAGTGCAGATAGAGGCCATTTCGGCCCATCGAGCGTGCACCGACACATATCCCACCCGATTCCCCGTAACCCCACGTATTTAATCCCCCTAACACTAAGGGTCAATTTATCATAGCCAATCAACCTAACCCGCACATCTTTGGACTGTGGGAGGAAACCGGAGCACCCGGAGGAAACCCACGCAAACACGGGGAGAATGTGCAAACTCCACACAGACAGTCGCCCGAGGCCGGATTCGAACCCGGGTCCCTGGCGCTGTGAGGCAACAGTGCTACCACTATGCCACCGTCAAGAGCTTTTGACAGATGAAATATCAGCGCTTGACAGCTGTTTGAAGCTGTCAAACACTGACAATCGGTACTCCAGGTTAATTCCTTCCTCTCAGGATGATTTAAAGATCTCCCCGGAACAGAAAGCTGAATGCTGCAACTTTTGGCAGCCCTCAGCCATTCTGCTTTCTGTGCCGGTGAGATGAGGGACTCCCGAGACCTGAAGGAAGGAAGGCTGCAAAGGTAAGTACATGTAAGTAAAACTTATTTAAACACTTTACACACACCAAACACACTTACATCTGAACTCATGCACCCATCACTCACCTGAACACCGGACATCTCAACCCCTCCAAGCCCTTCATCCCGACGGCCCGCCTCGCTAACTTGGCGTGGTTTGGAGCCGTCGGGAATCCCACATTTCCCCAATGAAAATAGGGATTAGGCTAAAAACTGCCTGTTAACTACCTGTTAACAGGCAGTTAATTGGCACTAATACCCTTCCCGCCTCGGGGAGGCGGGTCCCAGCGCGGGGCGGGTATCCGCCTCCTTTGAAATGGGCATGGAGGCGGGTTGGGGGCGGGATGGGTTCGTGCCCCCCCCCGATTTTGGGATTTTAACCCCCCGACACGCCTCCAATCCCGCCTCCACGGCCCAATGAAAATCCTGCCCATTTAATAAGTTGGATTGAAAGTGTAAAAGGGCGGGTGTTGTGAGGAGCAAGTGGAATGAGAGAGGAGAGAAAGCTGATGAACTTTACCATTGCTGTCCCCAAGGGTGTGTCGACCTCTCCAGCAGCCACGGCACTGATCACCTGGCTGGCAACGATCCTGTGCACACATGCCTGCAAATCGCTGAGGGGTTGCAGCTCAGCCGGCCCTCCTCCCGTCCGTTGCTGCTGCCGCCTGTTGTGAGATAGCTTGGCCTGCAAGAAAAAGGACGGCGCCTGAGTAAATGTGCAGCCACGTGCTCGCCTGATATACCTCCCATAGTTGAATAGCCTTTAATGTATGTAGCCATATTTGCCTGATGTGCCTCCCATAGTTGAATAGCCCTTAATGTATGCAGCCATGTGCTCACCTGATATGCCTCCCATAGTTGAATAGCCCTTAATGTATGCAGCCATGTGCTTGCCTGATGTGCCTCCCATAGTTGAATAGCCCTCAATGTATGCAGCCATGTGCTTGCCTGATGTGCCTCCCATAGTTGAATAGCCCTCAATGTATGCAGCCATGTGCTTGCCTGATGTGGCTCCACTAGTTGAATAGCCCTCAAAGTATGCAGCCATGTGCTTGCCTGATGTGCCTCCCATAGTTGAATAGCCCTTAGTGTATGCAGCCATGTGCTTGCCTGATGTGGCTCCACTAGTAGAATAGCCCTTAATGTATGCAGCCATGTGCTCGCCTGATGTGCCTCCACTAGTTGAATAGCCCTCAAAGTATGCAGCCATGTGCTTGCCTGATGTGGCTCCCATAGTTGAATAGCTCTTAATGTATGCAGCCATGTGCTTGCCTGATGTGCCTCCCATAGTTGAATAGCCCTCAATGTATGCAGCCATGTGCTTGCCTGATGTGGCTCCACTAGTTGAATAGCCCTTAATGTATGCAGCCATGTGCTTGCCTGATGTGCCTCCCATAGTTGAATAGCCCTCAATGTATGCAGCCATGTGCTTGCCTGATGTGCCTCCCATAGTTGAATAGCCCTCAATGTATGCAGCCATGTGCTTGCCTGATGTGCCTCCCATAGTTGAATAGCCCTCAATGTATGCAGCCATGTGCTTGCCTGATGTGGCTCCACTAGTTGAATAGCCCTTAATGTATGCAGCCATGTGCTCGCCTGATGTGCCTCCCATAGTTGAATAGCCCTCAATGTATGCAGCCATGTGCTTGCCTGATGTGGCTCCACTAGTTGAATAGCCCTTAATGTATGCAGCCATGTGCTTGCCTGATGTGCCTCCCATAGTTGAATAGCCCTCAATGTATGCAGCCATGTGCTTGCCTGATGTGGCTCCCATAGTTGAATAGCTCTTAATGTATGCAGCCATGTGCTTGCCTGATGTGCCTCCCATAGTTGAATAGCCCTCAATGTATGCAGCCATGTGCTTGCCTGATGTGGCTCCACTAGTTGAATAGCCCTTAATGTATGCAGCCATGTGCTCGCCTGATGTGCCTCCCATAGTTGAATAGCCCTCAAAATATGCAGCCATGTGCTTGCCTGATGTGGCTCACATAGTTGAATAGCCCTTAATGTATGCAGCCATGTGCTTGCCTGATGTGGCTCACATAGTTGAATAGCCCTCAATGTATGCAGCCATGTGCTTGCCTGATGTGCCTCCACTAGTTGAATAGCCCTTAACGTTTGCAAGGTGTGGAATGTGCGTGTGTGTTTTATGAGATGGCCATAGGTCTTGGATGAGTGTTGGGCATTTGGGGTTTTTAAACCCTCCAGGCACAGAGTGAGGTTGAGATGGAGGGATGTAGAGGGATTGAAAAGCAGCCACTCACCCTGACCACCCGAGTGAGGTCATTGAACATCTTCCGACATTGGGTGTGGGTCCTGGGCACCATGCTCCTGGAGGAGACGAGCTGAGCCACCTCCCTCCACACGCTTCTATAATCGCGGGCCAATGGCCTCCTGCCGTACTGTGGGTACAGTATTGATCTTCGGTGCTCCACTGCGCCAACCAGAGCCACCAAGGCCCGGTCACTGAAGCGCTGAGCTCGTTCCCTGGGCCTCTCCATTGTTCTTTGCAGCAGAATTCAAGTTGAGGTCTGTCCAGGCCGAGATTCAAGGCTGCAATGAGCAGGGTGTGGATGGAGAGCGAGATCGACCCTCCCCTTTAAGAACTGTCCGGCGCCAGTGTGTCTGTGTTCCATCGCTGACTGACATCACCTGAGCTTTGCCAGCGCTCTGAGGTAGCGCCTCGCTCCTCGGCGTTAGCGCCTTAAGAGAGGAGGGTAGAGCCTGATTTAGCGCTCCAATCACCTCCAGGGGCGATAGAAGCCAAGTTTGCCGTCGGAGACGATAATTAGCGGCAGGCGCTAAACTTTGCGCACGGCCGATAATGGCGCCCCAAACGGGGCGATACCGAATTTCTCCCCCTTACCCTGTTGAAATCCATGCTGACTATTTATTGTTATATTTTTGGTTTCTAGATGTTCTTCCATTTTCTCCTTTAGTAGGGATTCCATTATTCTTCCTACCACCGATGTTAAGCTGACCGGTCTATCGTTCCCTGGACATGTTCTATCTCCCTTCTTAAATATAGGTATTACGTTAGCTATCCGCCAGTGCTCTGGCACTACACCTTTTTCTAACGAATTACTAAATAACCTGTGTTTCTACTTTTAGTGATTTGTGTATTTGTACTCCGAGATCCCTTTGTTCCTCTACCCCACCCAGACTCCCGCCCTCCAAGTGATAAGTGACCTCCCTATTCTTCCTACCAAAATGTAATACCTCACATTTATCTGTGTTGAATTTCATTTGCTAATTCTTAGGCAGTCCCTCGGAAACCGAGGATGACTTGCTTCCACATTAAAAATGAGTTCACAGGTGACTGATGAGTCCAATGCGGGACCTACAGTCTCTGTCACAGGTGGGGCAGACGGTGGTCGAAGGGGCGGGTGGGTGGGGTGCTTGGGTTGACGTGCGCTCCTTGCGCTTGGCTTCCGCTTGCTCCCGGCGAAGAGACTCGAGGTGTTCGATGCATTCCCGGATGCTTCTACTCCACTTTGTACGGTTTTGGGCCAGGGATTCCCAGGTGTCGGTGGGGATGTTGCACTTTTTCAAGGAGGCTTTGAGGGTGTCCTTGAAGCGTTTCCTCTGCCCACCTGGGGCTCTCTTGCCGTGCCGGAGCTCCGAGTAGAGCGCTTGTTTTGGGAGTAAACTTTGCTAATTTTGCTAATTATCTGCCCATTGAGCCACTGGTCTCAGGTTGTCAGGGCGACGCTGGTTCTGGACCCAAGTGCAGGCAGATAAGGCGAGAAGCAGGTATGCAGTCTTAAATAAAAGTACTTTACTAGAATCACACAGGAAAACAGTTACAAACATAGGAGCTCAAGACAAGCTACCACTAGGCAAACGGCTTGTCAAGACTGAGCACAGAGGGAAGAAACCACAGAACTTAAATACAAGCAAAAACAGGTGAAACCAATAAACCTGATAAAAGGCAGTTAAGTAATAAACACAGGAGAAACTAGTAACAATTAGCACAGGGAAAAAAACAAGTGAAGGTGCCATCTAGGGGTTACTGAGGGAACTAACCGGCACCCTCACACAGGTAGGGTGACCAGACTTTCCTAAACCCAATCCAGGGTGGGAGCACAGCAAAGTAGCCAGGACGGAAAATGTGGGCTGCTTGGCAAAAATGTTTTTCCTATTTTGATGTCAACTGAATCCACAATGATGCAGCCACTGTTCGCAGCATCTGCCGGCTGCACAAGATTTATTTCTAGAGGGATAGAATTGAAAAGTAGAGAAGTTATGCTGAACTTGTAGTGAACCTTGGTTAGACCACACTTGGAGTACTGTGAACAGTTCTGGTCTGGTTAGACCACACTTGGAGCACTGCGCACAGTTCTTGTCTGGTTAGACCACACTTGGAGCACTGTGCACAGTTCCGGTCTGGTTAGACCACACTTGGAGCATTGTGCACCGTTCTGGTCTGGTTAGACCACACTTGGAGCACTGTGCACAGTTCTTGTCTGGTTAGAGCACACTTGGAGCACTGTGCACAGTTCCGGTCTGGTTAGACCACACTTGGAGTACTGTGAACAGTTCTGGTCTGGTTAGACCACACTTGGAGCACTGTGCACAGTTCCGGTCGGGTTAGACCACACTTGGAGCACTGTGCACAGTTCTGGTTGGGTTAGACCACACTTGGAGCACTGTGAACAGTTCTGGTCGGGTTAGACCACACTTGGAGCACTGTGCACAGTTCTGGTCTGGTTAGACCACACTTGGAGCACTGTGCACCGTTCTGGTCTGGTTAGACCACACTTGGAGCACTGTGCACAGTTCCGGTCGGGTTAGACCACACTTGGAGCACTGTGCACAGTTCCGGTCTGGTTAGACCACACTTGGAGCACTGTGAACAGTTCTGGTCTGGTTAGACCACACTTGGAGCACTGCGCACAGTTCTGGTCTGGTTAGACCACACTTGGAGCACTGTGCACAGTTCTGGTCTGGTTAGACCACACTTGGAGCACTGTGCACCGTTCTGGCCTGGTTAGACCACACTTGGAGCACTGTGCACAGTTCCGGTCTGGTTAGACCACACTGGGAGTACTGTGAACAGTTCTGGTCTGGTTAGACCACACTTGGAGCACTGTGCACAGTTCCGGTCGGGTTAGACCACACTTGGAGCACTGTGCACAGTTCCGGTCTGGTTAGACCACACTTGGAGCACTGTGAACAGTTCTGGTCTGGTTAGACCACACTTGGAGCACTGTGCACAGTTCTGGTCTGGTTAGACCACACTTGGAGCACTGCGCACAGTTCTGGTCTGGTTAGACCACACTTGGAGCACTGCGCACAGTTCTGGTCTGGTTAGACCACACTTGGAGCACTGTGCACAGTTCTGGTCTGGTTAGACCACACTTGGAGCACTGTGCACAGTTCTGGTCTGGTTAGACCACACTTGGAGCACTGTGCACAGTTCCGGTCTGGTTAGACCACACTTGGAGCACTGTGCACAGTTCTGGTCTGGTTAGACCACACTTAGAGCACTGTACCCAGTTCTGGTCTGGTTAGACCACACTTGGAGCACTGTGCACAGTTCTGGTCTGGTTAGACCACACTTGGAGCACTGTGCACAGTTCTGGTCTGGTTAGACCACACTTGGAGCACTGTGCACAGTTCTGGCCTGGTTAGACCACACTTGGAGCACTGTGCACAGTTCTGGTCTGGTTAGACCACACTTGGAGCACTGTGCACAGTTCTGGTCTGGTTAGACCACACTTGGAGCGCTGGGCACAGTTCTGGTCTGGTTAGACCACACTTTGAGAACTGTGAACAGTTCTGGTCTGGTTAGACCACACTTGGAGCACTGTGCACAGTTCTGGTCTGGTTAGACCACACTTGGAGCACTGTGCACAGTTCTGGTCTGGTTAGACCACACTTGTGTAGTGTATGTACCTTTACGGGAGAGAACTACTTTTTACAGCTCCTGTATACTGTAGTACCAGCAGTGACCACACCTGTATATAAACCCTGAGTAGTGATCTGTACAATTAGTTCTAGAGTAACCCTCATTCAGTAAACACCTGTTGTACCGTTTCTCCTGCAGTCTGTGTCTTATTATACACAGACACAACAGTGGCGACAAGCAGATTCGAACCTACCTGCAACACTGCATCACCTCCCAGGAGAACAGTGGAAGGAGGTCGAGTCCAGAAGCACGGGTGTCGATCACGGGCAACAGCCCAGTCATCCAGCGGAGATTTGAGCATCGCAGGGGAGGCTGTCGAGAGCCAGGCTTGGCTTTCCAGTCACGGTGGTCCAGCGAAATGGGCTGGCAACAGCTACTGCGCAGACCCTTCCCGAACAGCGGCGGCTAGAGCCGACCGAGCGGCACAGAAAAAGGCCGAGCAGCGTCGACGGGGGAGAGAGCGAGGGCAGAGCGCACAGGGCGCAGCCGGTGTTCAGGACCGAGCGGCGTCAACGGGGAGAGAGACGAGAGAGAGCAGAGCGCAGCCGGTGTTCAAGGGCCGAGCAGCGTCAACGGGGGAGAGAGGCGCGCAGGAAAACGCAAGGCGCTGCCATTGCCATGAGGACCGCAGAGAGCGGCATTGGCAGCAGTGCAGGAGCAGCGCATGAAACCCACAGGGCATCACCATTTGCCACAAGGACCGCCAAGAGCGTCGTTGGCAGCAGCGCGGGAGACGCCATTTTAAGCCACAGCAGGGAAGAAAGGAAAGCGCGGGAGACGCCATTTTAAGCTGCAGCGGGGAAGAAAGGAAAGCGCGGGAGACACCATTTTAAGCCAGTCTAACCACACCCAAAAATGCCGAAGAGTGGCAGTATCACAGCATTCGACAATGAAGTCGAAGATTGGACGACATATGTCGAACGCATAGAAGTGTACTGCAAGGCGAATGAAGTGCCAGATGACAAGAAAGCGCTGGTATTGTTGAATTCAATGGGTGCAAAAACATATGGCTTACTACGAAACCTTGTAACCCCAGAGAAGCCAGTAGAAAAGGATTTTGAAAACATAGTGTCAATCCTACAGGACCACTTAAACCCCACACCGCTGCTGATAGCAGAAAGGTTTAAGTTTCACAAAAGGAACCAGCATAAAGATGAAAGTAATGCTGAGTATTTAACGGAACTGCGCAAGCTATCGAAACACTGCCAGTTTGGAACGGGACTAGCAGATACTTTAAGGGACAAGTTTGTGTGTGGGCTTCAAAGTGAAGGAACCCAGAAACGGCTTCTATCAGAAAAGGATCTTACACTGGACAAGGCTTTCAGCATTGCAGTATCACACGAAGCAGTAGCACGGGGCGCTGCAGAGATACAACGGAGACCGCAAGAATATGGCACAAATGAAATGTCATATGGAACAGTGAAGTGCTATCGCTGCAGCAGAACAACACACGACTGTAGTGTCCGCGTATCAATAATACACGGACTGCAGGAGAACAATAATAACAGGTATTTACTGAACAGAGGGTAAGCTTAAACTGAACGTACAGAAGCCTGCTATGGCTTTATATACAGTTGTGGTCACTGTCGGTACTACAGTATAAAGTCAGTTCTCTCTTAAAGGTACATACAGAACAATTCCTCCCCTTTTAGATAAACAGCACATAACATTCATTTAACAACTAAATAATAACTAATTACAATTACAATTTTCTCTGTACTATATACATCAACTGAAATAATCATTTATAAGTTCAGTCTTTGAGGAGGCTTCCTGATCCTGACTGGATAGCGTCTTTCTCGAGTATCCTGTTCTTGCGGCGGAGTCGATTCTGGCTCATTGTCATTGGTTGGTTCGTCAGCTTCCAATACCACTGATTCTGAGGTAGACGCAATCTGTACTTCGGGTTCATTACCAGGTGCACATGCTCATGGTATGGGTTTGCCTTGTTCCTGTCACTCTAGAATCTGGTCAGCATGGCGTCTCACGATGCTCTCTCCAACGTCCACTGTGTACATTAGTGGTCCCTGCTGTGTGCATATCGTTCCTGGCTGCCATTTTTCTGTTCGGTCGTCGTGGGCCAAGACTGGTTGCCCTATCTTGAAGCTCCTGGTTGGCTTCTCATTGATGTGCTGGAATTGCTTATCCTCAACATCTCGTCTTATGTTTGGTTTGAGCAAATCCAGGCGACATAAATATAAGAACATAAGAAATAGGAGCAGGAGTAGGCCAATCAGCCCCTCGAGCCTGCTCCGCCATTCAATAAGATCATGGCTGATCTGATCCTAACCGCCAATCTACTATCACAGAACCACCTCCTGAATCTAACAGAATTAGACACACGAAATAGGAGCAGGATCAGGCTACACGGCCCCTGGGCCGTCTCCGCTACCCACAGGGCCATGACCGATCCGAACCTAAACTCATGTCCAAATTCCTGCCCGCTCCCCGTAACCCTTAATTCCCTTTACTTCTAGGAAACTGTCTATTTCTGTTTTAAATTTATGTAATGATGTAGCTTCTACAGCTTTTTGGGGCAGCATATTCCATGGACCTACCACCCTCTGAGTGAAGTAGTTCCTCCTCATCTCAGTTTTGAAAGAGCAGCCCATAATTCTAAGATTATGCCCCCTAGTTCTAGTTTCACCCATCATCGGGAACATCCTCCCCGCATCCACCCGATCCAACCCCTTCACAATCTTATATGTTTCAATAAGATCGCCTCTCATTCTTCTGAACTCCAATGAGTAGAGTCCCAATCTACTCAACCTCTCCTCATATGTCCATCCCCGCATCCCGGGATTAACCGAGTGAACCTTCTTTGTACTGACTCGAGAGCAAGTATGTCTTTTCTTAAGTATGGACACCAAAACTGTATGCAGTATTCCAGGTGTGGTCTCACCAATACCTTGTACAACTGAAGCAATACCTCCCTATTTTTATATTCTATCCCCCTAGCAATGAATGCCAACATTCCATTGGCCTTCTTAATCACTTGCTGCACCTGTATACTAACCTTTTGAGTTTCGTGCACCAGGACCCCCAGATCCCTTTGTACTTCAGTACTTTCCAGTTTCTTGCCATTAAGATAATAACTTGCTCTACGATTTTTCCTGCCAAAGTGCATAACCTCACACTTTCCAGTATTGTATTCCATCTGCCAAATCTCTGCCCACTTACTTAGCCTGTCTATGTCCCCTTGCAGGTTTTTTATGTCCTCCTCACTCACTACTTTCCCCCCCATCTTAGTATCATCTGCAAACTTTGATATGTTACACTCGGTCCCCTCCTCCAAATCGTTAACATAGATTGTAAAGAGTTGGGGACCCAGCACTGACCCCTGCGGAACACCACTAGTTACTGATTGCCAGTCTGAGAATGAACCATTTATCCCAACTCTCTGCCTTCTGTTAGATAGCCAATCCTCTATCCATGCCAGAATATTACCCCAAATCCCGTGATTTTTTATCTTAAGCAATAATCTTTTGTGTGGCACCTTGTCAAATGCCTTTTGGAAGTCTAAATACACTATGTCCACTGGTTCCCCTTTATCCACCCTATATGTTACTTCCTCAAAGAACTCCAGCAAATTTGTCAAACATGACTTCCCCTTCATAAAACCATGCTGACTTTGTCCTATTAAATTATGATTATGCAAATGTCCTGTTACTGTCTCCTTAATAATGGACTCCAAAATGTTACCTACCACAGATGTTAGGCTAACAGGTCTATAGTTTCCAGCCTTCTGTCTACTGCCCTTTTTAAATAAGGGTGTTACATTAGCAGTTTTCCAGTCTGCTGGGACCTTTGCCGAGTCCAGGGAGTTTTGGAAAATTATTACCAATGCATCCACAATCCCTACCGCCACTTCCCTCAAGACCCTAGGATGTAAGCCATCCGGTCCAAGTAATTTATCCGCCTTCAGTCCCACTATTTTACCGAGTACCACTTCCTTAGTGATTTTGATTGTGTTTAGCTCCTCCCCCCCTATAGCCCCCTGTTTGTCCAGTGTTGGGATATTCTTAGTGTCCTCTACTGTAAAGAGTGATACAAAATATTCATTCAGTGTTTTTGCCATCTCCATATTTCCCACCATGAATTTCCCGGTCTCATCCTCTAAGGGACCAACATTTACTTTAGCCACCCTTTTTCTTTTTATATAACTATAAAAACTCTTACTGTCTGTTTTTATATTTTTTGCTAATTTACTTTCATAATCTATCTTCCCTTTCTTAATTAATCTTTTTGTTATTTTTTGCTGTCTTTTAAAGTTTTCCCAATCCTCTATCCTCCCACTAGATTTGGCTACCTTATATGCCCTTGTTTTTAGTCGAATACTATCCTTAATTTCTTTACTTAGCCACGGATGGCTGTCTTTTCTTTTACACCCTTTTCTTCTCAGTGGAATATATATTTTTTGGAAGTTGTAAAATAACTCCTTAAATGTACACCACTGATCATGTATCGTCTTACCCTTTAATCTATTTTCCCAATCCACTCTACTCAATTCCGCTCTCATACCTTCATAGTCTCCTTTATTCAAGCTTAGCACGCTTGTTTGAGATCCAACCTTCTCACCCTCTAATTGAATATGGAATTCAACCATGTTATGGTCACTCATTCCAAGGGGATCCTTTACTAGGACATTTTTAATTAATCCTGTCTCGTTACACAGGACCAGATCTAAGGTTGCTTGCCCCCTGGTCGGTTCAGTTACATACTGCTCAAGAAACCCATCCCTAATACACTCAATGAACTCATCCTCAAGGCAGCCCTGCCCAATTTGATTTGTCCAATTAATATGATAGTTAAAATCCCCCATAATTATAGATGTTCCCTTATTACAAGCCTCAACTATTTCCTGATTGATACTCCGTCCAACAGAGTTGCAACTGTTCGGAGGCCTATAGACTACGCCCACTAGTGTTTTTTCCCCTTATTATTCCTTATCTCCACCCAAACCATTTCACTATCCTGATCTTTTGACCCAATATCATTTCTCTGTATTACAGTGACTCCTTCCTTTATTAACATAGCCACCCCACCTCCCCTTCCTTCCTGCCTGTCCTTCCTGATCGTTAAATAACCTGGTATGTTTAATTCCCAGGCATTGTCACACTGCAGCCATGTTTCTGTAATGGCCACAAGATCATACCCATATGTAGTTATTTGTGCCATTAACTCGTCCATTTTGTTCTTCAGTTGAAGAACATTATGGCTGGAGCTTGGTTGGTGATTGCATGTGTCGCATTCCGGTAAGCAAACAAGAAATTATCCACCTTGTGTTGTAGTGGTATGTCGTCGTTATACATCGCCTTTATTGCCTTTTTAAACGTCTGAACAAACCTCTCAGCCAATCCATTTGTGGCTGGATGATATGGGGCAGATGTGTAATGTTTCACCCCATTATTCCTCAGAAACCTCCGCAAATCCTCGGACACAAACTGTGGCCCATTGTCGGAGCAAATCTGTTCTGGCAAGCCATTCCTGGCGAAGATGGTCCGTAGGACTGCAATAGTTTTCTCCATGGTGGTGGATGACATTTTGATGACCTCTGGCCATTTCGAATGGGCATCCACGGTGATTAGAAACATTGAGTCCATAAATGGACCAGCAAAATCAATGTGTACCCATTGCCATGGAGATGAGGGCCAATCCCATGGGTGTAGCGGGGCCTGTGGTGGAGCGTTTTGGACCTTCTGGCATCCTGTGCATCTCTTGGTCATATCCTCAATTTCTTTATCGATTCCCGGCCACCACACAAACGCCCTGGCTAGGCTCTTCATTTTTACCCCTCCCAGATGACCCTCATGAAGCTCATTGAGCACTCTATCTCTCAACTTGGGTGGAATAACCACTCGGGATCCACACATCAAGGTCCCCCGGCACACTGACAGCTGTTCTCTCCTTGGCGAGAATGCTGGCAACAGTGAGTCGCCATGTGCTGGCCATCCCTTCACCGTCAAATCATAGTCCCGAGAGAGTGTCGGGTCATTTCGGGTTTCTTTCTCTATACTTGAGTTTGTAATAGGTAGACATTGGACTATGGTCGAATGGAATATCTCAACAGGGTCCACTGCAGGTGCTTCCTTCACCGTAGGCAACGGTAGGCGCGACAGCCCATCAGCGTTTCCATGCTGTTTCGTACCCTTGTACTCTATGTTGTACTGATGTGCCCCTGGAAAAAGTGACCATCTTTGCAGCTGTTGCGCCGTCATCGCTGGAACGCCCTTCTTTGGGTTAAAAATGGAGACCAGAGGCTGATTATCAGTCAGTAGGGTGAATTTCTGCCCATGCAGATAGTGATTGAACTTCTTCACCCCCCACACCAGGCTGAGGGCCTCCCTGTCAATCTGGGCGTAGTTACGCTCAGCTGAGGTTAACGAGCGTGACGCAAAGGCTATTGGCCTCTCTGAACCATCAAGGAATTTGTGTGACAGCACCACTCCAATGCCGTAGGGAGACGCATCACATGCCAACCGAATCGGTAGCGTTGGATTGTAGTGGGCCAATACTTCTTTTGAAGTGATTAGGCATTTACATTTCTGAAAGGCACGCTTACACTCATCACTCCATTTCCATGTTACTCCAGTTTGCAGCAGGGCGTTCAGTGGGTGCAGAATTGTAGATAAATTCGGCAAGAACTTATGGTAGTAGTTCACCAACCCGAGGAACGACCTCAGTTGCGACACATTTTCCGGTGCTGGAGCCTTGACTACTGCCTCAATCTTGTCTGGGGACTTATGCAACCCTTCCTCATCAATCATGTGGCCACAATACGAGATTTGTCTCCTGAAGAACTCGCATTTGGGACGGTTGGCTCGTAGCCCATATTCTTGTAATCTAGTGAGCACCTGCTCCAGGTTGGCAAGGTGTTCACTGTCATTTTTGCCCGTAACCAGGATGTCACCCAAATAACACTGGGTCCCCGGGATCCCTTGCAGGACTTGTTCCATCGCCCTCTGCCAAATAGCCGGGGCCGATGCTACCCCGAATACCAGTCGGTTGTACTGGTAAAGACCTTTGCGAGTGTTTATCGTGAGGTATTTCCTAGATGCTTCTTCCACCTCCATTTGTAGATACGCTTGGGCCAGATCAATCTTCGTAAAGCGTTTCCCTCCAGATAGTGAGGCGAAAATATCTTCTATCCGTGGAAGTGGATATTGTACTGTGTGCAGGACTGGGTTCACAGTTGCCTTGAAGTCCCCACAGATGCGAACCTTCTTCGGCTCCCCAGGCGTGCTGCTCAATGATTTCTTCATTACAGGAATGATGGGTGTGGCCCACTCGCTCCAGTCCACCTTGGACAGCACACCCGAACGCTCCAGACTCTCCAGCTCTGCTTCAACAGCTGGGCGGATCGCGTACGGTACCGGTCTGGCCTTAAAAAATTTGGGGTTTGCGTTATCTTCGATTTTTATCGTTGCCGTTACTCCTTTTAGAGTCCCAAGTCCTTGTTGGAACACCTCTTTCGCATCAGTTAGAATTTTTGACAGTCGTCCAGGTGTGACGTCGTCATCCTTTTTGTCAGTCACAGTTAGCGCCTGAATGCCAATCCAATTGTATTTTTCAGATCCATTCACGTCCCAATAATGGTGGTCCTCCATCTTGTAGTATATATAGATACAGTTTCTGTGTTTCCTTGCCGTTGTATTTAACTGGCACCCTTATTTTTCCTCTGCGGTAGACTTTTTGTCCCGTGTATGTCTTCAATACAATGGACGTGTCCTTCAAGGGTATGTGTGAGAATAGCCGCTCATAGTCTCGTCGATTCATGACAGTTAGGGCTGATCCTGTGTCCAATTCCATCTTTACTTGGGACCCTGCTATCATGAGGGTGACCCAAATGGTTCGGTGATCCTCCTTTGCGATCACGTTGTGTAACTTTAGACAACTTAGTCTCCTGCTCCCGGAGTCATTATCACTCTCCTGACCTTCTGAACTACTGTCTGTCATTTTTTTTACTTTCTTGTACTTTTCCTTACTAGTTCTTTTAGTGTTGGTTTTCTTTCCCGACCTGCAGACTCTTGCTATGTGTCCCATTTTCCCACATTGCCTGCATACTTTGT
The DNA here is from genome assembly GCF_052327205.1 of Somniosus microcephalus. NCBI lineage: Eukaryota > Metazoa > Chordata > Chondrichthyes > Squaliformes > Somniosidae > Somniosus > Somniosus microcephalus. The sequence goes on from NW_028225179.1 coordinate 47,550,161, forward strand.
CCTTAAACCAGCAGTCCTTCTGATCATGGGTTGTTCTGCCGCAGCGATAGCACTTTTCTGCTCCATACGCCATTTCGTTAGTGCTGTATTCTTGTGGTTTCTGTTGTATTTCCGCAGCTCCCCATGCTGCTGCTTCGTAGGATACTGCCACGCTGAAAGCCTGTTCTAGCATCAGGTCCTTTTCCGAAAGTAGTCGTTTCTGGGTTCCTTCACTCTGGAGCCCGCAGACAAACTTATCCCTTAAGGTGTCTGCCAGTCCTGCTCCGAACTGGCAGTGCTTCGATAACTTGCGTAGTTCCGTAAGATAGTCAGCATTGCTCTCATCTTTGTGCTGGTTTCTTTTATGGCACTTGAATCTTTCTGCTATCAGCAGCGGTGTAGGGTTTAGGTGTTCTTGTAAGATATTAACAATCTCTTCAAAACTTTTCTCCATTGGTTCAGCTGGGGTAATTAAATTCCACAATAGGCCGTACGTTCTCGCGCCCATCAAATGTAATAATACTGACGCCTTCTTTCCATCGGCCACCTCATTTGCCTTGCAATACACTTCAATTCTTTCCACATACGTGGTCCAGTCTTCTACCTCGTTGTCGAAAGCAGTGATACTGCCACTCTTCGGCATCTTGGGTGGTTTAAAATGGCGCCTCCCGCGCTTTTTCTTCTTCCCCAATGGATTAAAATGGCGCCTCCCGCGCTTTTCCTTCTTCCCCAATGGAATAAAATGGCGCCTCCCGCGCTTTTCCTTCTTCCCCTTGCTGCCACGCTGCTCGTAGCGTTCTACAGGGTAATGGCGGCGACCCGCGGCTTCGGCGCATCTCACTATTCCTTCCCCTCATTTTATTTTCTCTACGCTGCCCGGTGCTTGAGCACCGACAGCGCCCTGTGCGCTCCACCCTCTCTCTCTCTCTTTTCCTCCCGACGACGCCGCACGGCCCCTTTGCAGAGCCGCTCGATCGAGCTCGAGCCCACCGCAGTCCGGAAGGGTCAGCGCACTACCTGCTACCAGCCCGATTTGCTGGAACACCTTGACTGGGGAGCCAAGCCCAGCTCTCCAAAGCCTCCCCTGCAATTCTCCGAACTCCGATGGATCCCTGGGCGGTTGCCCGCGGTCGACGCCCATTGCTTTGACTTCGACCTCCAAGAAGCTTCTTTTCAGGGAAAGATTCCCATGAGGTGATGCAGTACTGCAGGTGAGTTCGAACCTGCTCGTCGCCAGTGTATTGTCCGCGTATCAATAATACACGGACTGCAGGAGAACAAAAATAACAGGTATTTACTGAACAGAGCGTAAGCTTAAACTGAACGTACAGAAGCCTGCTATGGCTTTATATACAGGTGTGGTCACTGCCGGTACTACAGTATAAAATCAGTTCTCTCTTAAAGGTACATACACAACAACGGCCATAATGATTGCTGGTTCAAGGACAAAGTGTGCAGACAGTGTGGAAAAGAAGGACACATAGCAAGAGCCTGCAGGCCGGGAAAGAAAACCAGCAGCAAGAAATCTCCACAGGAGAAGTACAAGAAGGTACATAAGGTGACGGAGAGTAGTTCAGACGAACAGAAGAGTGATACAGACTCCGGAAGCAAGGAGCTGGGTTGTCTGAAACTACATAATGTGATCAAAACGGAGGATCACCAAACTATCTGTGTCACGCTCAAGATAGCAGGAGTCCAAATGAAAATGGAATTGGACATAGGATCAGCCCTAACAGTCATAAACCGAAGGGACTACAAGTGGCTATTCTCACATATACCCTTGAGAGATACAAAGATTGTCTTGAAGACGTACACGGGGCAAAACGTCTACCCCAAAGGTAAAATAAGGGTGAACGTTATATATAACGGCAAGGAAACACCAAAAATGGACCTATATGTATTGACAGATGGAGGACCACCACTACTAGGATGTGAATGGATCCGAAAGATACAGCTAGATTGGCATTCCATACAAGCAGTGACTGTAGATGCCAAAAAGGATGACGACGTCACACCTGGACGACTGTCAAAAATGCTAACTGACGCACAAGAAGTGTTCCAGCAGGGACTCGGAACACCAAAAGGCATAAAAGCAATGATCAAAATAGAGGAAAATGCAAGCCCAAAGTGTTTTAAGGCCAGACCGGTACCTTATGCGATCCGCCCAGCTGTCGAAGCAGAGCTGGAAGGTTTGGAACGTTCAGGAGTACTGTCCAAAGTGGACTGGAGCGAGTGGGCTACACCCATCGTTCCTGTAATGAAGAGGTCGTTGAGCAATGCGCCTGGGGAACCAAAGAAGGTTCGCATCTGTGGGGACTTTAAGGTGACAGTGAACCCAATCCTTCACACTGTACAATATCTGCTTCCGCGGATTGAAGATATTTTTGCCTCGCTACCTGGAGGGAAATGCTTCACTAAGATTGATCTGGCCCAGGCGTACCTGCAAATGGAGGTAGAAGAAGCCTCGAAACAGTACCTCATGATCAACACTCATAAAGGTCTCTACCAATACAACTGGCTGGTGTTCGGGGTAGCATCAGCTCCGGCTATTTGGCAAAGGGCAATGGAACAAGTCCTGCAAGGGATTCCAGGGACCCAGTGTTATTTGGACGACATCCTGGTCACGGGCGAAAATGACAGTGATCACCTCGCCAACCTGGAGCAGGTGCTCACTAGATTGAAGGAATATGGGCTCTGAGCTAATCGCCACAAATGCGAGTTTTTCCAGAAGCAGATCTCGTATTGTGGCCACGTTATTGATAAAGAGGGGTTACATAAGTCCCCTGAAAAGATTGAGGCAGTAGTCAAGGCTCCAGCACCGGAAAATGTGTCACAACTGAGGTCGTTCCTCGGGCTGGTGAACTACTACCATAAGTGCTTGCCGAATTTGTCTACAGTACTACACCCACTGAACACCCTACTGCAAACGGGGGTACCATGGAAGTGGAGTGACGAATGTAAACGAGCTTTCCAGAAGAGCAAAGCATTGATCACATCAAAAGAGGTGTTGGCTCATTTCAACCCAGCACTACCAATTCGGTTGGCGTGTGATGCATCACCCGATGGTATTGGAGCGGTGCTGTCGCACAAATTCCCGGACGGCTCGGAGAGGCCAGTAGCCTTTGCGTCTCGGTCACTAACCTCAGCCGAGCGTAACTACGCTCAGATTGACAGGGAGGCCCTCAGCCTAGTGTGGGGAGTGAAAAAGTTCAATCACTATCTGCACGGGCAGAAGTTCACCTTGCTGACTGACCACCAACCACTTGTCTCCATCTTTAATCCAAAGAAGGGCATTCTGGTGATGACTGCGCCGCGGCTACAAAGATGGTCCCTTTTTCTAGGGGTGAACCAATATGAAATCGAGTATAAGGGCACGAAACAGCATGGAAACGCTGATGGGCTATCACGCCTGCCACTGCCTACTGCGGAGGAAGCACCAGCAGTGGATCCTGTCGAAATATTTCATTCGACTATAATTGAATGCTTGCCAGTAACTAACGCTGGTATAGAGAAGGAGACACGAAATGACCCGACACTGTCTCGGGTATATGATTTGACGGTGAAGGGATGGCCAGCACATGGCGACTCACTGTTGCCAGCATTCTCATCCAGAAGAGAACAGCTGTCAGTATGCCAGGGGACCTTGATGTGTGGATCCCGAGTGGTAATTCCACCCAAGTTAAGGGAGAGAGTGCTCAATGAGCTTCACGAAGGTCATCTGGGAGGGGTGAAAATGAAAAGCCTTGCTAGGGCTTATGTGTGGTGGCCGGGGATCGATCAACAAATCGAGGACCTGACAAAGAGCTGCTCAGGATGCCAGAAGGTCCAAAATGCACCACCACATGCCCCTCTACACCCATGGGAGTGGCCCTCATCTCCATGGCAACGGGTGCATATTGATTTTGCTGGTCCATTCATGGACTCAATGTTTTTAATAGCCGTGGATGCGCACTCGAAATGGCCTGAGGTGATCAAAATGTCCTCCACCGCCACGGAGAAAACTATTGCAGTCCTACGGACCATTTTTGCCAGGAACGGCTTGCCAGAGCAGATTTGCTCTGATAACGGACCACAGTTTGTGTCCGAAGAGTTTCGAAGATTTATGAAAAGGAATGGGGTACACAAGAACATAAGAACATATGAAATAGGAGCAGGAGTAGGCCAATCGGCCCCTAGAGCCTGCTCCACCATTCAATAAGATCATGGCTGATCTGATCCTAACCTCAAATCTTCTATCACTCTCCATCCCACCCGAACCCATGTGATCTCTGGGGAGAGGTGAAAAACCAGATAAAAAACCCAATGGCCAATTTGGGAGAAAAAATCTGGGAAATTCCTCTCCAACCCATCTAGGCGATCGAAACTCTTCCAGGAGATCACTCTGTCCCTATATTTTCTCCAGTACTTACCTTCTGTAAAGGTGATCTCCACCCCAGCCAGGAACAGGAATAAAACCATCTCCTGAAATCTAACACAGAATTAGAACACAAGAAGTAGGAGCAGAACCAGGCTACACGGCCCCTGGGCCCACTCCACTACCCACAGGGCCATGACCATTCCGAACCTAGATTCATGTCCAATTTCCTGTCCGCTCCCCGTAACCCTTAATTCCCTTTACTTCTAGGAAACTATCTATTTCTGTTTTAAATTTATTTAATGATGTAGCTTCCACAGCTTTCTGGGGCAGCAAATTCCACAAACCTACCACCCTCTGAGTGAAGAAGTTTCTCCTCATCTCAGTTTTGAAAGAGCAGCCCCTTATTCTAAGATTATGCCCCCTAGTTCTAGTTTCACCCATCATTGGGAACATCCTCCCCGCATCCACCCGATCAAGCCCCTTCACAATCTTATATGTTTCAATAAAATCGCCTCTCATTCTTCTGAACTCCAATGAGTAGAGTCCCAATCTACTCAATCTCTCCTCATATGTCCATCCCCTCATCCCTGGGATTAATCGAGTGAACCTTCTTTGTACTGACTCGAGAGCAAGTATGTCCTTTCTTAAGTATGGACACCAAAACTGTACGCAGTATTCCAGGTGCGGTCTCACCAATACCTTGTACAACTGAAGCAATACCTCCCTATTTTTATATTCTATCCCCCTAGCAATGAAAGCCAACATTCCATTGGCCTTCTTAATCACTTGCTGCACCTGCATACTAACCTTTTGAGTTTCGTGCACCAGGACCCCCAGATCCCTTTGTACTTCAGCACTTTCCAGTTTCTTGCCATTAAGATAATAACTTGCTCTACGATTTTTCCTGCCAAAGTGCATAACCTCACACTTTCCAGTATTGTATTCCATCTGCCAAATCTCTGCCCACTTACTTAGCCTGTCTATGTCCCCTTGCAGGTTTTTTATGTCCTCCTCACTCACTACTTTCCCTCCCATCTTTGTATCATCTGCAAACTTTGATATGTTACACTCGGTCCCCTCCTCCAAATCGTTAATATAGATTGTAAAGAGTTGGGGACCCAGCACTGACCCCTGTGGAACACCACTAGTTACTGATTGCCAGTCTGAGAATGAACCATTTATCCCAACTCTCTGCTTTCTGTTAGAGAGCCAAATCTCCACCCACGCCAGAATATTACCCCCAATCCCGTGATTTTTTATCTTGAGCAATAATCTTTTGTGTGGCACCTTGTCAAATGCCTTTTGGAAGTCTAAATACACTACGTCCACTGGTTCTCCTTTATCCACCCTGTATGTTACTTCCTCAAAGAACTCAAGCAAATTTGTCAAACATGACTTCCCCTTCATGAAACCATGCTGAGTTTGTCCTATTAAATTATGTTTATCCAAATGTCCCGTTACTGTCTCCTTAATAATGGACTCTAACATTTTACCAACCACAGATGTTAGGCTAACAGGTCTATAGTTTCCAGCCTTCTGCCTACTACCCTTTTTAAATAAGGGTGTTACATTAGCAGTTTTCCAATCTGCCGGGACCTTTGCTGAGTCCAGGGAGTTTTGGAAAATTATTACCAATGCATCCACAATCCCTACCGTCACTTCCCTCAAGACCCTAGGATGTAAGCCTTCAGGTCCAGGGGATTTATCCGGCTTAAGTCCCATTATTTTACCAAGTACCACTTCCTTAGTGATTTTAATCGTATTTAGCTCCTCTCCCCCTAGAGCCCCCTGTTTGTCCAGTGTTGGGATATTCTTAGTGTCCTCTACTGTAAAGACTGATACAAAATAATTGTTCAGCGTTTTTGCCATCTCCATGTTTCCCACCATTAATTTCCCGGTCTCATCCTCTAAGGGACCAACATTTACTTTAGCCACCCTTTTTCTTTTTATATAACTATAGAAACTTTTGCTATCGGTTTTTATATTTTTTGCTAATTTACTTTCATAATCTATCTTCCCTTTCTTAATCAATCTTTTAGTTATTTTTTGCTGCCTTTTAAAGACTTCCCAATCTTCTATCCTCCCACTACCTTATATGCCCTTGTTTTTAGTCGGATACTATCCTTAATTACTTTACTTAGCCACGGATGGCTATCTTTTCTTTTACACCCTTTTTTCCTCAGTGGAATATATTTTTTTTGGAAGTTGTAAAATAACTCCTTAAATGTACACCATTGATCATGTACCATCTTACCCTTTAATCTGTTTTCCCAGTCCACTCTAATCAATTCCGCTCTCATTACAGGCATTACACATCCGCCCCGTATCATCCAGCCACAAATGGATTGGCTGAGAGGTTCGTACAAACCTTTAAAAAAGCAGTAAAGGCCATGTGCGATGATGACATTCCACTGCAGCATAAGGTGGACAATTTCCTGTTAGCCTACAGAAATGCAACACATGCAGTCACCAACCAGGCCCCGGCCATGATGTTCTTTAACCGAAGATTGAGATCTCGTCTGGATTTGCTCAGACCAAATGTACGAAGAAATGTTGAGAGTAAGCAATTCTAGCACATCAATGAGAAGCCGACAAGGAGCTGCAAAGTAGGGCAACCAGTCTTGGCCCACGACTACCGAACAGAGAAATGGCAACCAGGAACGATATGCACACGGCAGGGGCCACTAATGTACACAGTGGATGTTGGGGAGAACATTGTGAGATGCCATGCTGACCAGATCCTAGAGTCACAGGAACGAGTCAACCCCATGTCTCGGCCATACGTACCTGGTGAGGAACCCGACGTACAGGTCGCATCTACCTGAGAAACAATAGCATTGGAAGCTGATGAATCAACTGACGACAGGGTGCTAGAATCACCTCCGCACCAAGAGCGAGACACTCGGGAAAGGCGTTATCCAGAAAGAATCAGGAAGCCTCCCCAAAGACTGAATTTATGAATAGACTATTTTCAGCTAATGTTGCATGTTAAAAGTGTTAATTGTAATTAGTTTGATATTTAATTGCTAAATGAGTGTTATGGTACTGTTAATCTAAAAGGGGAGGAATTGTAATGTATGTACCTTTAAGGGAGAGAACTACTTTTTACAGCTCCTGTATACTGCAGTACCGGCAGTGACAACACCTGTATATAAACCCTGAGTAGTGATCTGTACAATTAGTTCTGGAGTAACCCTCATTCAGTAAACACCTGTTGTACCGTTTCTCCTGCAGTCTGTGTCTTATTATACACAGACACAACAACTTGGAGTACTATGCACAACTGGTCTGCTTAGACCACACTTGGAGCACTGTGCACAGTTCTGGTCTGGTTAGACCACACTTGGAGTACTGTGCACAGTTCTGGTCTGGTTAGACCACACTTGGAGTACTGTGCACAATTATGGCTGGTTAGACCACACTTGGAGTACTATGCATAGTTCTGGTCTGGTTAGACCACACTTGGAGCACTGTGCACAGTTCCAGTCTGGTTAGACCACACTTGGAGTACTGTGAAGAGTTCTGGTCTGGTTAGACCACAGTTGGAGCACTGTGAACAGTTCTGGTCTGATTAGACCACACTTGGAGCACTGTGCAGAGTCCTGGTCTGGTTAGACCACACTTGGTGCACTGTGCAGAGTTCTGGTCTGGTTAGACCACACTTGGAGCACTGTGCACAGTTCTGGACTGATTAGACCACACTTGGAGCACTGTGCACAGTTCTGGTCTGGTTAGACCACACTTGGAGCACTGTGAACAGTTCTGGTCTGGTTAGACCACACTTGGAGCACTGTGCACAGTTCTGGTCTGGTTCGACCACACTTGGAGCATTGTGAACAGTTCTGGTCTGGTTAGACCACACTTGGAGCACTGTGCACAGTTCTGGTCTGGTTAGACCACACTTGGAGCACTGTGCACAGTTCTGGACTGATTAGACCACACTTGGAGCACTGTGAACAGTTCTGGTCTGGTTAGACCACACTTGGAGCACTGTGCACAGTTCTGGTCTGGTTAGACCACACTTGGAGCACTGTGCACAGTTCTGGACTGATTAGACAACTCTTGGAGCACTGTGCACAGTTCCGGTCTGGTTAGACCACACTTGGAGCACTGTGCACAGTTCTGGTCTGGTTCGACCACACTTGGAGCATTGTGAACAGTTCTGGTCTGGTTAGACCACACTTGGAGCACTGCGCACAGTTCTGGTCTGGTTAGACCACACTTAGAGTACTGTGCACAGTTCCGGTCTGGTTAGACCACACTTGGAGTACTGTGCACAGTTCTGGTCTGGTTAGACCACACTTGGAGCACTGTGCACAGTTCTGGTCTGGTTAGACCACGCTTGGAGCACTGTGAACAGTTCCGGTCTGGTTAGACTACACTTGGAGTACTGTGAACAGTTCTGGTCTGGTTAGACCACACTTGGAGCACTGTGCACAGTTCTGGTCTGGTTAGACCACACTTGGAATACTGTGAACACTTCTGATCTGGTTAAACCACACTTGGAGTACTGGGCACATTTTTGGTCACCATATTATAAAAATATAGAGGCACTGGAGAGGGTGCAGAGAAGATTTACAATGATGATACCAGAACTGTGAGGGTATACCTATCAGGAAATGATGAACAGGCTGGGGGGGTTATAATGATCAGTAACCTGTCATTCTGGAATGGCACACTAGGTGGTGCTGTATGTATATAAGAGTTGGCTACCCACGATGCACTAGGCTACCCACAAGGCAGCAGTGAAGATGGAGGCCTCTACAGATACTGTACCTAGTCCACATGGGCTCAATAATGTGTCCAGCAAAAGCTAGCTGTTCTTAATAAAAATGACTAGTTATTAATGAACATAACATGGTACCAGGATTGGTAAGATCTGCTGAATATTGTGCAATGCGACATGGAAAATTTGAAGCCACCAGAGCATTTGAAACTCACAGGAAATGTCAACTACAATTGGCAGACTTTTAAACAACAATTCGAACTCTACATTGCTGCCATCGGGTACGGTACGAAGCCAGACGCAAGGAAAATAGCGTTGCTGCTCACGGTTGCAGGCCCACAGGCAATAGAGGTATTTAATACATTTGTATTTAATCCAGAGGAGAACAGAGAAAAATTAGACGATGTGCTAAAGAAGTTTGATACACATTGTTCTCCCAAAAAGAATGAAACCTATGAGAGGTACATCTTCCATTCTCGGACACAGCAGCAAAATGAGACTTTTGATAGCTTTTTGACTGATCTGAAACTGAAAGCACAGACATGTAATTTCTCTGAGCTGAAAGCATCCATGATTCGTGACCAAATTGTGTTTGGTATTCATGATAAAAAAGTCAGGGAACGTCTGTTGAGAGAAACCGAACTAACATTGGAAATTGCTGTGAAAATATGCCAAGCTAGCGAGCTAGCTCAAAAGCATGCCAAGACTTTCAGTGAAATCAATGATGATGCGATTGCAGTAAGTGCTGCTGTCGGTGCTGTGTCCTACAAGGGGAAGAAACATGGGCAGAACAGAAGTGAAAAGCAATCGGAGGAAGGAATTTTTAATTGTAAACGCTGTGGTTACAAACACCAGTTAAAACAATGTCCAGCGTTTGGAAAAATGTGCACAAAATGTCATGGAAAGAATCACTTTGCCAAACAATGCTTTTCAAAAGTAAAAACAAAGAAAGGGCAACAAGTCCGAGTTAATGTGATTGAGGACACTGATTTAAGTGAGACATTTTTTGTAGGAATGGTGTCATGTGACAATATAGAAAAGGATACAGAAAATGTGCAGCCCTCAGGAATAAACAATGCTGAACATAACGTCAATGCAGTAAAAGAGGACAAATGGATGATCCCACTGCAGGTAAATGGAGCATTAGTTACATTGAAACTAGACACTGGGGCAAAAGCAAACTTAATCAGTATGAGTGACATTAACAATATGAAAGAAAAGCCCAAAATACAGAAAAAGTCAGTACTACTGAAGGACTATAATGGACAGGAAATAGATAGCTTAGGTGTATGCAGACTTAAAGTGACAGTCAAAGACAAAGTGCATCATCTCATGTTTCATGTTCTGGCTGAAGGACTTGATTCACTACTGGGTGACAAAGCTTGTGAGGACTTAGAACTGGTCAAGAGAGTCTACCGTATAAACTGTGCCATAAGCAGACCAGATGACTCGGTGGATTCTGTAGTGAATAATTTCCAGGATGTGTTCAAAGGATTTGGAGTTCTACCATTCACTTACAAGATCCAGCTAAAGAAGAATGCTCAGCCAGTGGTACATGCTCCACGAAGAGTTCCAGCACCCCTGCGTGACCGGCTCAAGAATGAACTGGACAGAATGACCACACTAGGAGTCATCAGGAAAGTCGAAGAGCCAGCAGACTGGGTTAACTCCATGGTATGTGTAAAGAAAAAGAACAATGATCTAAGAATATGCATGGATCCAAAGGACTTAAATGCAAACATAAAACGTGAACACTACCAGATTCCCAAGCGAGAAGAAATCACCAGTGAAATGTCAGGTGCCAGATACTTTACAAAGCTCGATGCCTCACAAGGATTTTGGCAACTAAAACTGGATGAAGAGAGCACCAAATACTGTACCTTCAACACACCATTTGGCAGGTATTGTTTCCTCAGAATGCCTTTCAGGATAATATCTGCATCTGAAATCTTTCATAGAGCAATGGAACACATAATTGAAGGTCTGGAAGGAGTTCGGGTCTATGTTGATGACATCATCATCTGGGGCTCCACACTGAAAGAACACAATGAGAGACTGATTAAAGTGCTACAGAGCATACGCCGGAATGGACTGAAGCTCAACAAAGCCAAGTGTCAGTTTGGCGTCCAGGGAGTCACTTTCCTAGGAGATAATCTATCTGGTAAAGGAATAGAGCCAGATATGGAAAAAGTAAACGCCATACTCAAAATGCCCCGACCCACTGACAAAAAAGGTCCGTGCTTCAACTGTAAGGAGTGGCAACAGTTTGCAGCACAGTATGACTTTCAGCACATCACATCCAGTCCTTTGTATGCTCAGTCAAATGGTAAGGCAGAGAAAGGTGTTCAAGTTCTCAAGCAGCTACTGAAGAAAGTGACAGAAAGCAAGTCTGATCCTTATCTCACCCTGCTGAGCTACCGAGCCTCACCTTTAGACTGTGGTTCTTCACCTGCTGAACTACTAATGGATCACAAGTTGCGTACCACGCTACCCTGCTGTGCAAAAGAAAAGCAGAGTAAGGAACTGAGACAGAGACTTCAACTGTTAAAGCTGAAACAGAAATCATACTATGACAAGTCATCCAAAACTCTGAAACCATTGACAAGGGATGATGTTGTCAGGATTGAGGATCTAGATGCATGGAACAGGAAAGCTACAGTTCTTGAGGAAGTAGGACCAAGGTCATACACTGTTAGAACTGAGGAAGGACAGATTCTCAGGAGGAACCGCCGTTCCCTCCTAAAAACACAAGAGACTATCGAAGAGCAAATCGATGACAATGCCGCAACTGAATCTTGTCACTCACCACCAGAACAATCTAACACAAATACACATACAGGCTCTCATGAAAACACATCAGACTTACCTGTGCTGAGAAGATCCACACGTGAAGTAAAAAAGCCTGATAGACTTAATCTTTGAGTACAAGGAAAACTACATTGAAAATGTATTGACTGTTGAAGATGTTTATGTTGTTATTGATTGATACTGATTTTGTTTAACCTCAAAGAAAGGGGGATGTAATGATCAGTAACCTGTCATTCTGGAATGGTACACTAGGTGGTGCTGTATGTATATAAGAGTGGGCTACCCATGATACACTAGGCTACCCACAAGGCAGCAGTCAAGATGGAGGCCTCTACAGATACTGTGCCTAGTCCACATGTGCTCAATAAAGTGTCTAGCAAAAGCTAGCTGTTCTTAATAAAAACGACTAGTTATTAATGAACATAACATTACCATAGTTCTGGTCTGGTTAGACCACACTTGGAGCACTGTGCACAGTTCCGGTCTGGTTAGACCACACTTGGAGTACTGGGCACATTTCTGGTCTGGTTAGATCACGCTTGGAGTAGTGGGCACATTTTTGGTCACCATATTATAAAAATATAGAGGCACTGGAGAGGGTGCAGAGAAGATTTACAAGGATGATACCAGAACTGTGAGGGTATACCTATCAGGAAATGATGAACAGGCTGGCGGGGTGACCTAATAGAGGTCTTTAAAATTATGAAAGTGTCGATAGAGTAAACACAGAGAGAGAGTTTCCACTTGTGGGGAAGAGCAAAACTGGAAGCCATTAATACAACATAGTCACCAAGAAATCCAATAGGGAATTCAGAAGAAACTTCTTTACCCAGAGAGTGCTGAGAATGTAGAACTCACGACCAATAATCATATGAGGGAGAATTGGAACACAGGGTTATGCTGAGAGAATTAGATGAGGAAAGACGGGAGGAGGCTCGCATGGAGCATGAACGCCGGCATGGACTGGTTGGGCCGAATGGTCAGTTTTTGTGCTGTATATCATAGAATCATAGATGGTTACAGCACAGGAGGAAGCCATTTGGCCCGTCGAGCCCGTGCCGGCTCTCTGCAAGAGCACTTCAACTAGTCCCACTCCCCCACCCGTTCCCCGTAGCCCTGCAAACTTTTTTCCTTCAGGTACTTATCCAACTCCCTTTTGAAAGCCATGATTGAATCTGCCTCCACCACCCTCTCAGGCAGTGAATTCCGGATCCTAACCACTCGCTGCGTAAAAAAAGTTTCCTCATGTCGCCTTTGGTTCTTCTGCCAATCACCTTAAATCTGTGTCCTCTGGTTCTCGAACCTTCCAACAATGGGACCAGTTTCTCTCTATCTACTCTGTACAGACCCCCTCATGATTTCGAACACCTCTATCAAATCTCCTCTTAACCTTCTCTGCTCTAAGGAGAACAATCCCAGCTTCTCCAGTCTATCCACGTAACTGAAGTCCCTCATCCCTGGTACCATTCTGGTCAATCTCCCCTTAACCTTCTCTGCTCTAAGGAGAACAACCCCAGCTTCTCCAGTCTCTCCACATCACTGAAGTCCCTCATCCCCGGTACCATTCTGGTCAATCTCCCCTTAACCTTCTCTGCTCTAAGGAGAACAATCCCAGCTTTTCCAGTCTCTCCACATCACTGAAGTCCCTCATCCCTAGCACCATTCTGGTCAATCTCCCCTTAACCTTCTCTGCTCTAAGGATAAGAACCCCAGCTTCTCCAGTCTATCCACATAACTGAAGTCCCTCATCCCTGGAACCATTCTGGTAAATCTTTTCTGCAACCTCTCTAAGGCCTTCACATCCTTCCTAAAGTGCGGTGCCCAGAATTGGACAAAATACTCCAATTGAGGCCGAACTGGTGTTTTATGAAGGTTCATCATAACTTCCTTGCTTTTGTACTCTATGGGCTGGATTTTCCCAGCGGAGGCGGGTTCGCATCGGGTACGGTGTTGGGCGGGTTCCGGTCCCGCCGCCGGTTCCAACAGCACTGAGATAACGATTTTCATTGGATTGGGCTTATTAAGCCCGCTGTACACGTTACCCGGCCCAATCAGTGGGTGCGGGTCTGCTCCTCGCCTCTGCTGACGTCTTCGATTCAGCTGCATTTAAGAGGGCCATGTAGCCTTTGGGTTTCTATTACTTTCTGATGCTCCTGAGTGCTGGTCTTTGTGTTCACGTACCTGGGTTCACTGCAGGAAAAGGTTTAATGATCTGCTACGCTCAGCAAAGGTGAATATAACATCACACTTAGAAACATAGAAACATAGAAGATAGGAGCAGGAGTAGGCCATTCGGCCCCTCGAGCCTGCTCCGCCATTCAATGAGATCATGGCTGATTATCCAAATTCAGTACCCTGTCCCTGCTTTCTCCCCATATCCCTTGATCCCTTTAGCCTTAAGAAATATATCTAACTCCTTCTTGAATATATTTAATGAATTGGCTTCCACTGCCTTCTGTGGTAGAGAATTCCACAGGTTCACCACTCTCTGGGTGAAGAATTTCCTCCTCATCTCTGCCCTAAATGGCTTACCCCTTATCCTTAGACTGTGACCCCTGGTTCTGGACTCCCTGGCCATCGGGAACATCCTTCCTGCATCTAGTCTGTCGAGTCCTGTTAGAATTTTATAAGTTTCAATGAGATCCCCTCTCATTCTTCTAAACTCCAGCGAGTATAAGCACAATCGACCCAATCTCTCCTCATACGTCATTCCTGCCATCCCAGGTATCAGTCTGGTGAATCTTCACTGCACTCCCTCCATGGCAAGAACATCCTTCCTCAGATAAGGCAACCAAAACTGCACACAATACTCAAGATGTGGTCTCACCAAGGCCCTGTACAACTGCAGCAAGACATCCTTGTTCCTGTACTTGAACCCTCTCGCTACGAAGGCCAACATACCATTTGCCTTCTTAAGCGCCTGCTGCACCTGCATGCTTACCTTCAGTGACTGGTGCACAAGGACACCCAGGTCTCGTTGCACTTCCCCTTCTCCCAATCTATTGCCATTCAAATAATAATCTGCCTTCCTGTTTTTGCCACCAACGTGGATAACCTCGCATTTATCCGCATTGTACTGCATCTGCCATGCTTCTGCCCAATCACCCAACCTGTCCAAATCATACTGGAGTTTCTCAGCATTCTCCTCACAGCACACACGTCCACCAAGCTTTGTGTCGTCTGCAAACTTGGAGATGTTACATCTAGTTCCCTCGTCTAGATCATTAATATATATTGTGAATCGCTGGGGTCCTAGCACCGATCCCTGCGGTACCCTACTAGTCACTGCCTGCCACTCGGAAAAAGACCTGTTTATTCCAACTCTTTGCTTCCTGTCTGCCAACCAGTTCTCTATCCAAGTCAGTACCTTGCCCCCAATCCCATGTGCCTTAACATTACACGCTAATCTTTTATGCGGGACCTTATCGAAAGCCTTCTGAAAGTCCAAATACACCACATCCACTGGTTCTCCCTTATCTATTCTACCAGTTACATCCTCAAAAAATCCCAGTAGATTAGTCAAGCACGATTGACCTTTTGTAAATCCATGTTGACTTTGTCCGATCCTGTCACTGTTTTCCAAGTGCTCTGATACTACGGGCTAGATTTTCAGTTTAGGCAGTTTTGGGGCGCTAGCTTTAGCGCCCGCCCGAAGTTAGCGCCCGCCCCAAAGTAGCGCCCCGTTGCCGGGAATTCAGTGGCTTCGCCCTAAGAGGTTGGTGGAGCGCTAAAAGAGGCGTTCCACTACTCTCTTTAGGCGCTAAGCCGGCGGTCCAGAGGGATAGCGCCCAGGCGGGGCGCAGCACGGGTGCGGTCATTTTTGCACTGACAGCAGACCCCGTGGTGCCGACCAGCTCTTAAAGGGGGAAGGGACGAATTAGTCTGCTGCCACGCCCTGCACACTGCAGCCTTGCAAAGAGGCCTCAACACTACTGCTCAGCCCCAGGGAGTCATGGCAACGCCAGAGAAGGCCCGTCAGCGTGCCCTGCGCTTCTCAGAGGGTGATCTGGACATCATGCTCACAGCTCTGGAGGTGAGGCGCAAGATCTTGTTTCCAGACAGTGGGAGGAATCCAACCCACCACGACTACACCAAAGCCTGGAAGCAGATCGCCCAGAGGGTGACATTCACCGGCGAGGCCCCCAGGACCCACACACAATGCCGTAAGAAGTACAACGATCTGACCAGGATTGTGAGGGTGAGTAGCCTTTCCAGTCTCCTCCTCATTCTTGCATGTACACCTGACATGATGGGCAAAGGGACCTGAAAGTCCTTTTGGCCAGCCCTCAGCCAGCAGCATTGGGACAGTCATGAGCATCAAATGGCCATTCGGCACTCTACACTTTGGCCAAGCTATTCCACCATGGGAGGCAGTGCACACTACATCAGGGCTTCACTCTGTCCAAGCTATTCCACCATGGGAGGCAGTGCACACTACATCAGGGCTTCACTCTGTCCAAGCTATTCCACCATGGGAGGCAGTGCACACTACATCAGGGCTTCACTCTGTCCAAGCTATTCCACCATGGGAGGCAGTGCACACTACATCAGGGCTTCACTCTGTCCAAGCTATTCCACCATGGGAGGCAGTGCACACTACATCAGGGCTTCACTCTGTCCAAGCTATTCCACCATGGGAGGCAGTGCACACTACATCAGGGCTTCACTGCGCCCTTACAGCCCGTCCTTTCTCTTGCAGGCTAAAGTAGCGTTTAATCGCCAGGCCCGTGCCAGGGGTGGCCGCGCCAAGCTGCAGAAGCTCACTCGGCTGGAGGAGCGCGTGTGTGTGCTCATGGGAGCACGTGTGATTGTCCCCACAGCGTGCGGTGTATCCGACCCTCCACTGCCCGGCAATGGTAAGGACCTCGCCTTTTGGCCCTCTCGCGTCGCACTGGCCCATCCGAGCTACCTCCTTTGCCACTGTCCCACCAATGCGCTGAATCCCACCAGTCCTAACTCCCTCGCTGACGCCGTCTCCTCACTCTGAAGCTACTCTTGTGCATTCCTGCTTTCAGCTGGTGACGACCAGGACCCTGAGGCTGCCAGTGACAGCACCTCCAACCAGGAGGAGGAGGAGGAGCAAGCCGGACCTTCGGGGGAACAGTCACGTCCCGCAGGAGAGGAGGAAATGCTCGACACCTCCTCACTGGACGAGTGCCTGGAGGAACTGTCGCAGGGCAATGCAGCTTCTGGGACCAGTGGCGTCCAGCCACCCAGCAGCCGTGCGCGTGGCCCGCGGCCTTCCCCCCAAAGGGGGGAAGGATCAGAGGGGAGTGCTGCTGCTCGGCACACTCGCCGTCACCAACGCGGCAAGGGTCCCCTAGTTCGGCCCCCTCCTCCCCAGCGGGAGAGTCGCGACTCCAGTCCGGACACCTTCACTTCGGAGGAGGTGCGGAAGCTCGATCAGATGGCCGACGACTCGGACCGGCGCCACACGGAGCTCATGAGCGTGGTGGGGCGCATGCCTGAGGCCATCGAGTCGCTGGCGACCAGTGTGCGCGAGTTCGGGGCAGCAACTGCCGCGACTGGCCGCATGCTAACTGATGCCGTCAAGACCCTGGCGGATGTGATGCGCGCGCACACCAGGACCAGAGGGCCACTCACTGCTGCCACACGCGCTGTCTCAGGCAGGCATCGCCAGGGCAGGCGCCGCGCTGGACCATCCCAGCAAGCCGGCCGTCGGCTGATTGCTGCGGATCCTGCAGTGCGGGCCCGGCCGAGTGCCACCGCGCCACAGCACCAGCCAGCGCATCCCAGACGCCAGCTGGCCCACATTGCACCATCCGTCGCCGCCATTCCCCCTCTGGGGCGTCAAGGGCAAGCGGCTGCAGCTGATGGTGGCCAGGCTCAGGCGCGCCACTCAGGAGACGGCCCCTCGAGGCCCAAACGCCGTGTAGGCCGCCCCCCAGCGGCATCTGGCGGAAGGGCATCTGAGCCTCAGGCGCCTTCCCCCAGCCTCGCAGCAGCCACTGGGCAGAGCTTGCGAAGGAGCAGCAGGCAGGGCAGGGGAGGCAAAATGCTGGCCAAGGTCTCGCCCTCGCGGGCCACTCAGTAGAGGGTGTGGCCAGCTTTCCTTTAATATGGCGGTGGCCATCTTTATTTTGCCCATGGTTGTGCTTTTGGAGGGCTTTTTTTTTGCGTTAGGCCGACGTTGAGGCCCGGTTTCAATAAAGGTGGAGTGGCTCCTCCCCAGTTTGTGGGAGTGAGTCGTTTGTTGGGCTTTTTGTGGGGCCCGTTTATTGTTTTTGGGGATTCATGTGGGAAGGGCTTTTCATTTTTGTTTAATAAAAAATTATCTTTATTCATGCAGTCTCCATGGTTGTTCTTCTTAGTGTTTGTTGGCTTCGCCGGCTGAGGGCTTGCGGAGCGGCTGCATTCATCTTCCCTCATGGCCCCTGGCCATTCCCTGACAGGGGGCTTAGAAGTACCGTGTAATAAGGTGGCGTCGTGCGGCCCTTGGCCCTGGTCGCTCCCTCCTGGGAACGTACTCCTGCTCCTCCTCCTCCTCCTCCTCCTCCTCCTCATGCTCCTCCTGCTCCTCCTCCTGAGGTGCTGGTCCAACGTCAGGTGGCAGTGCCTGAGTCCTGCGGATAGCCAGGTTGTGTAGCATGCAGCAAACCACCACAAATTGGGAGACCCGGTCCGGCGAATACTGGAGAGCTCCTCCGGAGCGATCAAGGCAGCGGAACCGCTGCTTGAGGACCCCAATAGTTAGCTCGATGATGTTGCGGGTGGTTTGATGGCTCTCGTTGTAGGCCTCTTCAGCAGCGGTCCTGGGCGCGCGGAGCGGGGTCATGAGCCAGGTGCACAAAGGATAGCCTTTGTCCCCGAGTAGCCATCCTCTTGGGGGAGGCTGTGCCTGGAACATGTCATGCACAGTACTCTGCCGCAGGATAAAGGCATCGTGGCTGCTGCCTGGGAAGCTGGCATTGACTGCCATGATGCGCTGCTTGTGGTCACAGACCAGCTGCACATTCAGAGAATGGTAGCCCTTCCTGTTGCGATACTGCTCGCCATGCTCCAGAGGGGCCCGCAAAGCCACATGCGTACAGTCAATGGCGCCCTGCACCAAGGGGAATTCCCCGAGTCTGGAAAATCCCAATGCGCGCTGATGCTGGCTCTCCAGGGCCATGGGGAAGGAGATGAATTGGCTTCTCCTTCTGAACAGTGCTTCGGTCACCTGGCGGATGCAGCGATGCGCGCCGTACTGGGAGATGTTTGCTATGTCCCCAGCAGCGTATTGGAAGGAGCCGGTGGCATAGAAGTTCAATGCCACTGTCACCTTCACTTCCACCGACAGAGACGTCCTGCACCTGAGCTTTGGCCGCAGATCTCGGCGAAGCAGGTGGCAGATCTCTGCAATCACCCCCTTCCGGAATCGGAGCCTTTTAACACATCGCGCGGCACTCATGTTTAGGTAGGAGCGCTGCTGGCGGTATAGCCTGACTGGGTAAGGCCTACGTGGCCGACGCCTGTAGCCCCCTCTGCCTCTAGCCAGGGCTGCCCCTCTCACAATACGTCTGCGAGCCCTACGGACATGGAGCTGCAGCTCCGCGTTGGCACCCCATGCAACCCCCATCAAATCCTGGCAAACACTCTAATTTCCAAATGGCCACTTGCAGCGCTGTTGCCTGAGTCCAAAAATACCTGGCTCTTGCTGCTTGAAACCAGTTAGCTATCCTCCTTGTTGTGTCTCCAGAAATGCGTTGCACAAGACTGTTTTCTGAAATAATGGATGGCCTTTATACTGGAGAGGACGTTCCCTTTAATTAGCGCCCCCCGGGGCCCGCGCTGGTTGTGTTGCGTTCCTTTTTCCAAACGCTCCGGCCGCCCGCCGCACAATGGGGCGGTCCGACTGAAGTTTGCAATCGGGGCGGCCAAAGGGCGTTGCACGAGGATGTGACGTCATTTTCTGCGCGCGCATCCGGGCGGGCGCTAAACTTTGCGCCGGCGCTAACGGGCAACTTAATTTGGGGCGGGGCGCAAACTGCGCTGCGCCCGGGCGCTACACGCATAGCGCCCGGAAATCACTTCTCTTAAGGCGCTAACTGCTGGCGCAAGCAACTGAAAATCTAGCCCTACATCTTTTACAATGGACTCTAGCATTTTCCCCACTACCGATGTCAGGCTTACCGGTCTATAATTCCTTGTTTTCTCTCTACCACCTTTTTGTATAGTGGGGTAACATTAGCTACCCTCCAATCCATGGGAACTGTTCCAGAGTCTATCAAATTTTGGAAGATGACCAGCAATGCATCTACTATTTCTAGGGCCACTTCCTTAAGGATGTAGATTATCAGGCCCTGGGGATTTATCGGCCTTCAATCCTGTCAATTTCCCTAACACCAATTCCCTACAAATATTGATTTCTTTCAGTTCCTCTCTCTCATTAGACCCTATGTTCCCCGACATCTCTGGGAGGTTATTTGTGTCCTCCTTTGCGAAGACAGAACCAAAGTATGTATTTAATTGGTCCACCATTTCTTTGTTCCCCATTATAAATTCCCCTGATTCTGACTTCAAGGGACCTACACTTGACTTCACCAATCTTTTTCTCTTCACATATCTATAAAAGCTTTTACAGTCAGTTTTTATGTTCCCTGCAAGCTTACTCTCATACTGTATTTTCCCCCTCTTAATTAATCCCTTTGTCCTCCTTTGTTGAATCCTAAACTGCTCCCAATCCTCAGGTTTACTGCTTTTTCTGGCCAATTTATATGTCCTCTCCTTGGATCTTATGCTATCCCTAATTTCCCTTGTTAGCCACGGTTGAGTCACCTTTTTTGTTTTATTTTTATGCCAAACAGGGGTGAACAAATTCTGTAGTTCATCCATGTGGTCTTTGAATGTTTGCCATTGCCTATCCACCGTCAACCCTTTGAGTAACATTCCCCAATCAATCCTACCCAACTCGCGCCTCATACCATCGTAGTTTCCTTTATTTAAATTCAGGACCCTAGTCTCTGAGTCAACTACTTCACTCTCCATCTTAATGAAGAATTCTATCATATTATGGTCGCTCAGACCCAAGGGGCCTCGCACAACAAGATTGCTAATTAATCCTTTCTCATTACATAATAGTCAGTCTAAGATGGCCTGATCTGTAGTTGATTCCTCGACATATTGGTCCAGGAAACCATCCCGTATACACTCCAGGAATTCCTCCTCCACAGTATTGTTACTAATTTGGTTAGCCCAATCTATATGTAGATTAAAGTCACCCATGATAACTGCTGTGCCCTTATTGCACGCATCTCTAATTTCCCATTTAATGCCATCACCAACCTCTGCATTACTGTTTGAAGGTCTATATACCACTCCCACTAACGTTTTCTGCCCCTTGGTATTTCTCAGTTCTACCCATACAGATTCCACATCATCAGAGCTAATATCCTTACTTTCAATCTGCTCCCCATCTCCTCTCATCACCAGCACTCTGCATTGTCAACCTACTCCTACACATCCCAACTTACCCTTACATCCCTTGCATCCTTAACCATCCCTCTCTCTCTATGTACTGAATCACTTCACCATCCTACTATGCACCCCTCACACTCGCTCTCACTGTTATGCAATGGCAATAACTAACAATGCACAGGGAGGGCCCTTGGTATTGGCACCTCACTCCATCTTTGTCTCCCTCTAAGCATGGATTCTCTACACTCACTCCATCAATCTTGCTGAAACTCCACTTGTGTCCCTCATTGCAGGAAACGAGAGCCCACAATAAGAGGGAGAGGGGGAGGACAGGAGGAGGGCCACCTTCCATGGCGCATTTAACTAACGCTGAGGAGGCTGCTATCGAGATCGTCGGAGGTGCAGAGGAGCTGGAAGTGGGGGACGGAGAGAGGGGCGCAGTAGAGCAAGCTGGTGACAGAATAGATTTGCAACCCTCTCATTTAGATTTCATGAGTGACTGAGATGGCATCTGATGTTCATAGAGATTGAGTTCTGATCATCTGCACAATGGGATGTGCCTGCTACCTAAATATCACATGTCCAACTCATGCCTTTTCTCCCCCACAGGACCATCGAGAGCCCCCCTCCCCACTGTCCAGGAGGAAGAGCCGGATGACTCCTCAGAGGAGCCTGCAGCCTGAGGGAGCAGCATCGGCAGAAATGAGCGCACCCAGTGACATGAATCTTGTCATTCATGTGGAAATGACTTATGAAATAATACTGGGCGGCCTGCTGGTGGCGCTGTCCAGGGAGTGTATAAATACTCGGGCATGGGCCCAGCTTGCTCAGGACATTCTTTAACAGGAACTAGTGAAGGACACAACTAGATCTCCACATTGAAAACCAGTTGATTAAAGCCTTGTTTAATACTCAGACCAAGTGCCTAGTAGTTTTCTTACATCACCCAGCACCAGCGCAGAGACGCACACCTCGGTGGGTCGTTTGGGAGATAGAGTAGTGTTGTCACCTGGTGTATCACAATGCACGAGTGAGCATCAGCAGATGGTGGAGACAGGGACAGCAGTGGAGAGTCCTCGTCAGAGGCTGCTGGACGCTCCTAGCTCTGCTCAACTACATGTAGATGGTGTGCCTCAGGGGCCATCCAGAAAGAGAACATAGAAACATAGAAACATAGAACATAGAAGCAGGAGTCGGCCATTCGGCCCCTCGAGCCTGCTCCGCCATTTAATGAGATCATGGCTGATCATCCAAACTTAGTACCCTGTCCTTGCTTTCTCCCCATATCCCTTGATCCCTTTAGCCTTAAGAAATATATCCAACTCCTTCTTGAATATATTTAATGAATTGGCCTCAACTGCCTTCTGTGGTAGAGAATTCCACAGGTTCACCACTCTCTGGGTGAAGAAATTCCTCCTCATCTCAGTCCTAAATGTCTTACCCCTTATCGTTAGACTGTGACCCCTGGTTCTGGACTCCCCGGCCATCGGGAACATCCTTCCTGCATCTAGTCTGTCCAGGCCTGTTAGAACAACTGCAGCAAGACATCCTTGTTCCTGTACTTGAACCCTCTCGCTACGAAGGCCAACATACCATTTGCCTTCTTAACCGCCTGCTGCACCTGCATGCTTACCTTCAGCGACTGGTGCACAAGGACACCCAGGTCTCATTGCACTTCCCCTTCTCCCAATCTATTGCTGTTCAGATAATAATCTTCCTTCCTGTTTTTGCCACCAAAGTGGATAACCTCGCATTTATCCACATTATACTGCATCTGTCATGCATCTGCCCAATCACCCAACCTGTCCAAATCATGCTGGAGTTTCTCGGCATCCTCCTCACAGCACACACGCCCACCCAGCTTTGTGTCATCTGCAAACTTGGAGATATTACATCTAGTTCCCTCGTCTAGATCATTTATATATATTGTGAATAGCTGGGGTCCTAGGATCGATTCCTGCAGTACCCCACTAGTCACTGCCTGCCACTTGGAAAAATACCCGTTTATTCCAACTCTTTGCTTCCTGTCTGCCAACCAGTTCTCTATCCAAGTCAATACCTTGCCCCCAATCCCATGTGCTTTAACTTTACACGCTAATCTCTTATGCGGGACCTTATCGAAAGCCTTCTAAAAGTCCAAATACACCACATCCACTGGTTCTCCCTTATCTATTCTACCAGTTACATCCTCAAAAAATTCCAGTAGATTAGTCAAGCACGATTTACCTTTTGTAAATCCATGTTGACTTTGTCCGATCCGGTCACTGTTTTCCAAATGCTCTGCTATTACATCTTTAATAATGGACTCTAGCATTTTCCCCACTACCGATGTCAGGCTTACCGGTCTGTAATTCCCCGTTTTCTCTCGACCACCTTTTTTGAGTGGTGCTGGAGCTTCAGGAACAAGTGCAGGAGGCTCTGACAGGGTTTGCAACCACGTTAACTGCGAGAATGGAGGAGTTCATGTCAAACATGAGCAATGCGGTGGTGCACGCAATGGCAGGTGCCGCCATGGAAAGGATGGCAACCTCCATGGAGGATATAAATCGCCAGACTCCGGAGAACATGGTAACACTTCTAAATAGATGGTCATCTATGGAGGATAGATGGGCATCTATTGAGGAGAGAAACCAGAGGTTCATGGACGTCCTTGTTATGAGGGATGTCTGCACAGAATTGGGTCCTCATGGCCCCACTGATGAGCAGCAAGGTGCTCTCCAGCTACTTACTCGCAGTAAAGTGTGGGTGACCCATGAGAGAAGCAGAGTATTTTTTAAATGGTGAGAGATTGGGAAATGTTGGTGTTCAGAGGGAACTGGGTGTCCTTGTACACGAATCACTGAAAGTTAACATGCAGGTACAGCAAGCAATTAGGAAAGCAAATGGTATGTTGAGCACGGAGTGCTGTGCATTGAGTGCTGCTAGAGTTTGGTAAGAGGGAGAAAAGTCATTTAAGTGTATTTTGTGAATTTTAGTGTGTTAAAAAGTTAATTATTTGAAGTGTGTTTAATTTTTAAGTGTATATTAAACTGTTGAGGAGTTTAACCCGGAAGTAGAATCTGGGTATAAAAGGGGCGGGACTAGTGCTTGTGCACGGAGTGCTGCTAGAGTTTGGTAAGAGGGAGAAAAGACATTTAAGTGAATTTTGTGAATTTTAGTGTGTTAAAAAGTTAATTATTTGAAGTGTGTTTAATTTTTAAGTGTATATTAAACTGTTGGGGAGTTTAGCCCGGAAGTAGAATCCGGGTATAAAAGGGGCGGGACTAGTGCTTGAGCACGGAATGCTGTGCATTGAGTGCTGCTAGAGTTTGGTAAAAGGGAGAGTTCGGGCAAGTGGGAGGTGAGGGTGTGTTTTTTGCTCTGTTTTCCCCACTCCCAGGCTTAGACAGCACTGCGGAAGTGGAGCAGCGAGACGAGTCAACCAAACAGGCCCCACAGATAGTATTCAAGGAGGAGGTTGGTGATCAGCTGGTTGGTTGGTTTTCTTCCTTCTCTTTTATTCCTTTAAGTTGGTAAGTCCTATTGAATAGTGGTGTAATAGTATCATCTACATCGGGGCAGAGGGCTTTCATAACTAATAATAATAAATTTAATTAATTACATAGGTATGGGTGAACAGGTGATGTGTCATTGTTGCGAAATGTGGGAGCTGGTGGACCCCATTGAGGCTCACAGTGATTACATTTGCGATAAGTGTTTGCTGCTAGAGGAACTCAAGCTCCATGTTAAAGAGCTTGAGACCGAGCTTCAGACACTGCGACACATCAGGGAGGGGGAGAAGTTCCTGGACTCTATGTTTCAGGAGATGGTCACACCTATGAAGTTAATTACTGCAGATGTAGTCCGTGGTCAGGGACAGGACGGTGTGACTATGAGTGAGGAAGGTACAGGGATCCAGGATGTAGTGTTGAAGGAGACGCAGCCCTTGCTCTTGTCAAGCAGGATCGAGGTTCTTACTCCCTGTGAGAGCGGGAGCGGGGACTGCAGGGAGGATGAGCAACCTGGCCACAGCACCGTGGTACAGGGGGCCATTCAAGTGGAGGGAGTAAAAAGAAATGTTGTAGTGGTAGGGGATAGTATCATTAGGGGGATAGATAGGGTTCTCTGCAGTCAAGAGCGGGAGTCCCGAAGGCTGTGTTGCCTGCCCGGTGCCAGGGTTAAGGACATCTCTTCTGGGCTGGAAAGAAACTTGGAGTGGGAGGGGGAGGATCCAGTTGTCGTGGTCCATGTTGGTACAAACGACGTAGATAGGACAAGGAAGACGGTTCTGTTAAAGGAGTATGAGCAGCTAGGGGTCAAATTAAAAAACAGAACCTCAAGGGTAATAATCTCTGGGTTATTACCTGAGCCACGAGCGAATTTGGCTAGGATAAATAAAATTAAAGAGTTAAATGCGTGGCTCAAAGACTGGTGTGGGAGAAATGGGTTTTGCTTCTTGGGACACTGGCACCAGTACTGGGACAGGAGGGAGCTGTTCCGTTGGGACGGACTCCACTTGGCCAGTGCTGGGACTAGAGTCCTGGTGAATCATATAACTAGGGCTGTAGAGAGGGCTTTAAACTAATTAGTGGGGGGGAGGTTTCTAGAGAGCACATAATAGAAATGCCAACAGAGAAGGTCATAGACTTAGGTAGCAGTGGGGGAATTAAAAAACAGAACATGTCAGGAAGGGACAGAAGGTATGGAGTAAAAAGTAAAGTATTCAAAAGGGAAAAAACAGGAACTAAGTGTTACAAAACATATTTGAAAGTTCTTTATCTGAATGCACGTAGCATTCGTAACAAAATGAATGAGTTTACGGCACAAATAACGACATATGGGTATGATCTTGTGGCCATTACAGAAACATGGCTGCAGGGTGACCATGACTGGGAATTAAACATACCAGGTTATTTAACAATCAGGAAGGACAGGCAGGAAGGGAGAGGAGGTGGGGTGGCTATGTTAATAAAGGAAGGAATCACTATAATACAGAGAAATGATATTGGGTCAAAGGAGCAGGATAGTGAAACAGTTTGGGTGGAGATAAGGAATAATAAGGGGAAAAAAACACTAGTGGGTGTAGTCTATAGGCCTCCGAACAGTTGCAACTCTGTTGGACGGAGTATTAATCAGGAAATAGTTGAGGCTTGTAATAAGGGAACAGCTATAATTATGGGGGATTTTAATTATCATATTAACTGGACAAATCAAATTGGGCAGAGCAGCCTTGAGGATGAGTTCATTGAGTGTATTAGGGATGGGTTTCCTGAGCAGTATGTAACTGAACCGACCAGGGGGCAAGCAACCTTAGATCTGGTCCTGTGTAACGAGACAGGATTAATTAAAAATGTCCTAGTAAAGGATCCCCTTCCATATTCAATTAGAGGGTGAGAAGGTTGGATCTCAAACAAGCATGCTGAGCTTGAATAAAGGAGACTATGAAGGTATGAGAGCGGAATTGATTAGAGTGGACTGGGAAAATAGATTAAAGGGTAAGACGGTACATGATCAGTGGTGTACATTTAAGGAGTTATTTTACAACTTCCAAAAAATATATATTCCACTGAGGAAAAAAGGGTGTAAAAGAAAAGATAGCCATCCGTGGCTAAGTAAAGTATTTAAGGATAGTATCTGACTAAAAACAAGGGCATATAAGGTAGCCAAATCTAGTGGGAGGATGGAAGATTGGGAAGTCTTTAAAAGACAGCAAAAAATAACTAAAAGATTGATTAAGCAAGGGAAGATAGATTATGAAAGTAAATTAGCAAAAAATATAAAAACAGACAGCAAAAGTTCTATAATTATATAAAAAGAAAAAGGGTGGCTAAAGTAAATGTTGGTCCCTTAGAGGATGAGACCGGGAAATTAATGGTGGGAAACATGGAGATGGCAAAAACGCTGAACAATTATTTTGTATCAGTCTTTACAGCAGAGGACACTAAGAATATCCCAACACTGGACAAACAGGGGGCTCTAGGGGGGGAGGAACTAAATACGATTAAAATCACTAAGGAAGTGGTACTTGGTAAAATAATGGGACTCAAGGCGGATAAATCCCCTGGACCTGATGGCTTGCACCCTAGGGTCTTGAGGGAAGTGGCGGTAGGGATTGTGGATGCATTGGTAATAATTTTCCAAAACTCCCTGGACTCAGCAAAGGTCCCGGCAGATTGGAAAACTGCTAATGTAACACCCTTATTTAAAAAGGGTAGTAGGCAGAAGGCTGGAAACTATAGACCTGTTAGCCTAACATCTGTGGTAGGTAAAATGTTAGAGTCCATTATTAAGGAGACAATAACGGGACATTTGGATAAACATAATTTAATAGGACAAACTCAGCATGGTTTCATGAAGGGGAAGTCATGTTTGACAAATTTGCTTGAGTTTTTTGAGAAAGTAACATACAGGGTGGATAAAGGGGAACCAGTGGACGTAGTGTATTTAGACTTCCAAAAGGCATTTGACAAGGTGCCACACAAAAGATTATTGCTCAAGATAAAAAATCACGGGATTGGGGGTAATATTCTGGCGTGGGTGGAGGATTGGCTCTCTAACAGAAAGCAGAGAGTTGGGATAAATGGTTCATTCTCAGATTGGCAACCAGTAACTAGTGGTGTTCCGCAGGGGTCAGTGCTGGGTCCCCAAGTCTTTACAATCTATATTAACGATTTGGAGGAGGGGACCGAGTGTAACATATCAAAGATGGGATGGAAAGTAGTGAGTGAGGAGGACATAAAAAACCTGCAAAGGGACATAGACAGGCTAAGTAAGTGGGCAGAGATTTGGCAGATGGAATACAATACTGTAAAGTGTGAGGTTATGCACTTTGGCAGGAAAAATCATAGAGCAAGTTATTATCTTAATGGCAAGAAACTGGAAAGTACTGTAGTACAAAGGGATCTGGGGGTCCTGGTGCACGAAACTCAAAAAGTTAGTATGCAGGTGCAGCAAGTGATCAAGAAGGCCAATGGAATGTTGGCTTTTATTGCTAGGGGGATGGAATATAAAATCAGGGAGGTATTGCTGCAGTTGTACAAGGTATTGGTGAGACCGCACCTGGAATACTGCATACAGTTTTGGTGTCCATACTTAAGAAAAGACATACTTGCTCTCGAGTCAGTACAAAGAAGGTTCACTCGGTTAATCCCGGGGATGAGGGGGTGGTCATATGAGGAGAGGTTGAGTAGATTGGGACTCTACTCATTGGAGTTCAGAAGAATGAGAGGCGATCTTATTGAAACATATAAGATTGTGAAGGGGCTTGATCGGGTGGATGCGGTGAGGATGTTCCCAATGATGGGTGAAACTAGAACTAGGGGGCATAATCTTAAAATAAGGGGCTGCTCTTTCAAAACTGAGATGAGGAGAAAGTTCTTCACTCAGAGGGTGGTAGGTTTGTGGAATTTGCTTCCCCAGAAAGCTGTGGAAGCTACATCATTAAATAAATTTAAAACAGAAATAGATAGTTTCCTAGAAGTAAAGGGAATTAAGGGTTACGGGGAGCGGGCAGGAAATTGGACATGAGTCTAGGTTCGGAATGGTCATGGCCCTGTGGGTAGTGGAGTGGGCCCAGGGGCCATGTAGCCTGATTCTGCTCCTACTGTGTTCTAATTCTGTGTTAGATTTCAGGAGATGGTTTTATTCCTGTTCCTGGCTGGGGTGGAGATCGCCTTTACAGAAGGTAAGTACTGTAGAAAATATAGGGACAGAGTGATCTCCTGGAAGAATTTCGATCGCCTAGATGGGTCGGAGAGGAATTTCCCAAATTTTTTTCTCCCAAATTGGCCATTGGGTCTTTTATCTGGTTTTTCACCTCTCCCGGGAGAGCACATGGGTTCGGGTGGATGGAGAGTGATAGAAGATTTGAGGTTATGATCAGATCAGCCATGGTCTTATTGAACGGTGGAGCAGGCTCGAGGGGCTGATTGGCCTACTCCTGCTCCTATTTCTTATGTTCTTATGCTCTTATTTATTACAAGAGGATTTGAGTATAAGAGTAAAGACGCCTTACTGCAATTACATAGGGTCCTGGTTGTGAAGGAATAGCCATGATTCAAAGAAATACACGATACCATGAACAGATTTCTAATTTATTAATAAAAGACATACTGGGTTTAAAAGACACAAGTCTCAGCAGACAAGGCTATAAACAGAGAACAGGCTTCTGAGATAAAGATCAGTTGATAACAAAGTTGTAAACAGGCTTTGAAGTGGGAAAGGGATATTGACCAAGAAACTAAGACTTCCGAAAGGTCAAGAGTTTGGAGGCAACACAATGAAAATGCCCAGTTTAAGTGTTAAGAGCTAACACGTTGGAACAGAAACACAAACATTAAAAGAGGCATGTGCCTTTGAAAACATGACATCAAGTAAAAGAAACATCTGCTGGTCAAATAGTTTTATGTTAAACTTGGAAAACAGGAAGCATAAGATTAAATATGCAACCAATTGAGATAGCTAGAAATGCATGAACCACTCTGGTCAAAGTGTCTTTAATATATACATAGTAAAAACCATACCAACAAGGACACTTTGAAGATAAGACTTCAATAGATACACCAAGCAATTGCATTGTGTTTGTATTAAACTTGGAACACCACGAAATAAAAATGTCTGCAAAAAACCAGTAAAGCCAATATTAAGAATTGAATGGAAAGCATTTTGTAAGAATGACATCAAACAAAAACCATTGCTGTCATTGTTTTTATGATGGTTTTTGGAACATCTAAAGGTAGAGAAATAATTATGCATGCAATAGTTGAATTGACAGTAAAATAGAAAGCATTCAAAAGAGGTATCAATAAAGACGATTCGCTGACATCAGCAGAGAACATCAAAGAAGAGACCACTGCCAAAAGGGTATAAAAATAAGACCTTTTTCAAACAGAAACTCAGAACACGCTGAACGGGCAGGGCGTTTCTCAACTTTCCAGAGGCATCTCTGTAAGTCTTTAACTATGAGCCTCGGGAAGTCAGATTGATTTTGGTGGATGTTCTGGATTTAGAAATAAGTAAGAAATAAGAAATGTAATGAAGTAAAGATTTGAGATTAAGGATCTCTGAGAAATAAGAAATGTAAGCTAATTGTATTTTGAATTGTTAATGTTGCGACTGATTCAACAGATGTTAACTGAATGTCGGCTCTTAAATTAAACTATCTGGGGGAGAAATTTGGTTGTTAGCGCCACCGATTAACACCTAAAGAGGCCGAGAAGTGGGGCGCTAGCCAATTTCCGGGCGGGCGCAAGGCGCCTAGCGCCTCGCCCCATATTGAGCATGCATTTAGCGCCGGCGCTAAATCTTAGCGCCCGCTCATCGGCGCAGGCTGATTATGACATCATTTGAGTGTGAAACGCCTTTTGGGCACCCCGGACCGGAAATTCAGTGGCGCCCCCCTCCGTAGCGCCTGGTGCTAATAGTAACAGCTTACCTGGACCTTACCAAGTCGCTGGAGGAGTGTTATTTAAAGGGGACTGGTGTGGTTTAAAAGCGGCAGCCATTTTTGGAGCAAAACTTCCTCGAGAGCTACAACGAGTTGCTGAGCTGCACACTGAGAGCCATTTGACCACTGAACCAACGCAGGCAGACGATCTTCAGCCTTCTGACCATCACCTTGCTGTTGGTGAGCCTTGACAATGGGGAACCTTCCTGTGGGCACTTATTATGGGGGCTGCATTGGAGGGGAACGTCCTGCTGCTGAATCATCTGGAAAGGGCACTGAGATGCTGGGAGAGGGGGGGCGGGCATGGCCAGACGGAGGAGGGCCAACAGACGTCGCCACAGCAGACCTTACGCTGGCAGGGTTTTCCGACAGCAGTTTTTCCTACATGAACATGCCGGAGGAGCAGTGTGTCAGAAGGCTGCGATTTAGAAAGGAGGTGGTGACTGAGCTGTGCCAGCTGCTTCAGCCAGATCTGCAGCCTCAGATAAGGTGCAGGACATCTCTGTCGGTGGCTGAGAAGATGCCTGCTGGCCTGAACTTCTACGCGAGCGGCTCTTCTCAGACTGCGCGTCAGAGGCTGATCAGAAGTAGCTTCTAGGCCCCTCTCACGGAATGCTTGCTGCCATTCCAAGAACAGAAATGGAACCGGTCTGATACCCCCGAGCCTGTGAAGGGCAAGATGCATGTAAATAGCAAGCATGGCCATTGTAAATGAAGAAAGTGTTTCATTAAACAAAATGTGGTTCCTTCAAACATGAGAAAGCTATGGCAACAGAAAGCAAAACTAATACACTGACACATAACTGCCTCTCACACCCGGGAGACTGTCCAAAACATAAATCACATTCCGACCATCTTCCTTGGCCTTGATTCCACTGCGCCAACCAAAGCATCCAATGCCCCATCAGTGAGGCGTTCCGCCCTCTGCCTCACCCTTTCCATGTCTTGCTAGGCTGGTGCGCCACAGGTAGGCTCCCACCGCTTTGAAGGCCTACAAGGCAGTGAGTGTGTCTGGTGATGCCAATTGACCTGCCCCTTTAAGAGCTGGCCGGCGCCACTGTGTCTCAGGGAAAGTGATTATTGACAGCACCCTCGCGGCGCCCCGCCGCCGCGAAATTGGGTTGCGCCGCCGGGTTAGCGCCTTAAGAATAGCGTGCAGCGCCTGATTAGCGCCGCAATCACCTTTAGGGGCGCTGCAACCCAATATCGCGCCAGATGGCGCTAAATCGCAACTGGCGCTAGGCTTTGCGCGTCGCCAGGACTAGCGCCCCAAATGGGGCTATACCGAATTTCTCCCCCTATATTTTTAGAATTGTCTCAAAGAGTAAATCTGCATAAACTCGCGAACCCACAAATTCTGTACACTCTTTTGTAAGGAGTTGCAGAATTCTGGGGGTATTCCGGACCCTCATAATATCCAGAAGATTACAGTCTAGTTCAACTTATTAAAAGTGCTGTCTGGAGGACAGTAACATCTTCAGTCATTCCTTTCCTTTAGGGAGAGATAGCCTGAACCTTTAGACCCATTTAAGCATCTTATGTAATTCGGCTATCTCTAACTTAAGTTGAGGGTGAACGTCTAGGGAATACGTCTGATCTGTGTAGTGTCCGCGCCTTAATAACACACGGACTGCAGGAGAACGATAATAATAGATGTTTACTTCACAGAGAGTATGCTGAACTGAAAGTACAGAAGCCTGCTACTGCTTTATATACAGGTGTGGTCACTGCCGGTCCTACAGCATAAAAGCAGTTCTCTCTTAAAGGTACATACACAACAATTCCTCCCCTTTTAGATAACCAGTACATAACATTCATTTAACAATTGAATAATAACTAATTACAATTACAATTTTCTTTGTACTATATACATCAGCTGAAAGTAAACATTTATAAATTCAGTCTTTGAGGAGGCTTCCTGATCCTGTCTGGATAGCGCCTTTCTCGAGTATACTGTTCTTGCGGCGGAGTCGATTCTGGCTCATTGTCATTGGTTGGTTCATCAGCTTCCAATACCACTGATTCTGAGGTAGACGCAATCTGTGCTTCGGGTTCATCACCAGGTGCGCATGCTCATGGTATGGGTTTGACTTGTTCCTGTGACTCTAGAATCAGGTCAGCATGGCGTCTCACGATGCTCTCTCCAACGTCCACTGTGTACATTAATGGTCCCTGCTGTGTGCATATCGTTCCTGGCTGCCATTTTTCTGTTCGGTAGTCGCGGGCCAAGACTGGTTGCCCTATCTTGAAGCTCCTGGTTGGTCTTTCATTGATGTGCTGGAATTGCTTATTCTCAACATCTCGTCTTATGTTTGGTTTGAGCAAGTCCAGGCGACATCGTAACCCACGGTTAAAGAACATCATGGCTGGAGATTGGTTGGTGACTGCATGTGTCGCATTTCGGTAAGCGAACAAGAAATTATCCACCTTGTGTTGCAGTGGTATGTTGTCGTTATACATTGCCTTTATTGCTTTTTTAAAGGTTTGAACAAACCTCTCAGCCAATCCATTTGTGGCTGGATGATATGGGGCAGATGTGTAATGCTTTACCCCATTAATCCTCAAAAACCCCCGGAAATCCTCGGACACAAACTGTGGTCCATTGTCGGAGCAAATCTGTTCTGGCAAGCCATTCCTGGCGAAGATGGTCCGTAGGACTGCAATAGTTTTCTCTGTGGTGGTGGAGGACATTTTGATGACCTCTGGCCATTTCGAATGTGCATCCACGGCGATTAAAAACATTGAGTCCATAAATGGACCAGCAAAATCAATGTGTACCCATTGCCATGGAGATGAGGGCCACTCCCATGGGTGTAGCAGGGCCTGTGGTGGAGCGTTTTGGACTTTCTGGCATCCTGTGCATCTCTTGGTCATTTCCTCGATTTTTTTATCGATTCCCGGCCACCACACAAACGCCCTGGCTAGGCTCTTCATTTTTACCCCTCCCAGATGACCCTCATGAAGCTCATTGAGCACTCTATCTCTCAACTTGGGTGGAATTACCACTCGGGATCCGCACATCAATGTCCCACGGCACACTGACAGCTGTTCTCTCCTTGGCGAGAATGCTGGCAACAGTGAGTCGCCATGTGCTGGCCATCCCTTCGCCGTCAAATCATAGACCCAAGAGAGTGTCGGGTCATTTCGGGTTTCCTTCTCTATACTTGAGTTTGCAACAGGTAGACATTCGACTATGGTCGAATGGAATATCTCAACAGGGTCCACTGCAGGTGCTTCCTCCACCGTAGGCAGCGGCAGGCGCGACAGCCCATCAGCGTTTCCATGCTGTTTCGTGCCCTTATACTCTATGTCGTATTGATGTGCTCCTAGAAAAAGGGACCATCTTTGCAGCCGTTGCGCCGTCATCACCGGAACGCCCTTCTTTGGGTTAAAAATGGAGACAAGAGGCTGGTGATCAGTCAGTAAGGTGAATTTCTGCCCGTGCAAGTAGTGATTGAACTTCTTCACCCCCCACACCAGGCTGAGGGCCTCCCTGTCAATCTGGGCGTAGTTACGCTCGGCTGATGTTAACGAGCGTGACGCAAAGGCTATTGGCCTCTCTGAACAGTCAAGGAATTTGTGCGACAGCACCGCTCCAATGCCGTAGGGAGACACATCACATGCCAACCGAATCGGTAGTGATGGATTGTAGTGAGCCAATACTTCTTTTGAAGTAATTAGGCATTTACATTTCTGAAAGGCACGCTTACACTCATCACTCCACTTCCCTGCTACTCCAGTTTGCAGCAGGGCATTCAGCGGGTGCAGAATTGTAGACAAATTTGGCAAGAACTTATGGTAGTAGTTCACCAACCCGAGGAACGACCTCAGTTGTGACACATTTTCCGGCGCTGGAGCCTTGACTACTGCCTCAATCTTGTCTGGGGACTTATGCAACCCCTCTTCATCAATCACGTGGCCACAATACGAGATTTGTTTCCTGAAAAACTCACATTTGGGGCAGTTGGCTCGTAGTCCATATTCTTGTAATCTAGTGAGCACCTGCTCCAGGTTGGCAAGGTGTTCACTGTCATTTCCGCCCATAACCAGGATGTCGTCCAAATAACACTGGGTCCCCAAGATCCCTTGCAGGACTTGTTCCATCGCCCTCTGCCAAATAGCCGGAGCTGATGCTACCCCGAATACCAGTCGATTGTACTGGTAAAGACCTTTGTGAGTGTTTATCATGAGGTATTTTCTAGATGATTCATCTACCTCCATTTGTAGATACGCTTGAGCCAGATCAATCTTCATAAAGCGTTTCCCCCCAGATAGTGAGGTGAAAATATCCTCTATCCGCGGAAGTGGATATTGTACCGTGTGAAGGACTGGGTTCACAGTAACCTTAAAGTCCCCACAGATGCGAACCTTCTTTGGTTCCCCAGGCGTGCTGCTCAATGATTTCTTCATACAGGGATGATGGGTGTGGCCCACTCGCTCCAGTCCACCTTGGACAGCACACCCAAATGCTCCAGACTCTCCAGCTCTGCTTCAATGGCTGGGCAGATTGCATACGGTACCGGTCTGGCCTAAAAAAATTTGGGTTTGCGTTATCTTCAATTTTTATCATTGCCGTTACGCCTTTTAGAGTCCCAAGTCCTTGCTGGAACACCTCTTTCGTGTCAGTTAGAATTTTTGACAGTCGTCCAGGTGTGGCGGCGTAAACTTTTTTGTCAGCCACAGTTAGTGCCTGAATGGAATGCCAATCCAGTTGTATTTTTCGGATCCATTCACGTCCCAATAATGGTGGTCCTCCATCTTGCAGTATATATAGATACAGTTCCTGTGTATCCTTGCCGTTGTATTTAACAGGCACCCTTATTTTCCCTCTGGGGTAGACTTTTTGCCCCGTATATGTCTTCAAGACAATGGACGTATCCTTCAAAGGAATGTGTGAGAATAGCCGCTCGTAGTCTCATCGACTCATGACTGTTAGGGCTGATCCTGTGTCCAATTCCATCTTTACTTGGGACCCTGCTATCACGAGGGTGACCCAAATGGTTCGGTGATCCTCCTTTGTGATCACGTTGTGTAGCTTTAGACAACTTAGTCCCCTGCTCCCGGAGTCATTGTCACTACTCTGGTCTCCTGAACTACTGTCCGTCATCTTTTGTACTTTCTTGTACTTTTCCTTAGTAGTTCTTTTAGTGTTGGTTTTCTTTCCCGACCTGCAGACTCGTGCTATGTGTCCCATTTTTCCACATTGCCTGCATACTTTGTCCTTAGCCCAGCAATCCTTCTGGTCATGGGTTGTTCTGCCGCAGCGATAGCACTTTTCTGCTCCATATGCCATTTCAATAGTGCTATATTCTTGCGGTTTCTGTTGTATTTCCGCAGCTCCCCGTGCTGCTGCGTTGTAGGATACTGCAATGCTGAAAGCCTTTTCTAGCGTAAGGTCCTTTTCCGAAAGTAGTCATTTCTGGGTTCCTTCACTCTGGAGCCCACAGACAAATTTATCCCTTAAGTTATCTGCCAGTCCTGTTCCGAACTGGCAGTGTGTCGATAACTTGCATAGTTCCGTAAGATAGTCAGCATTACTCTCATCTTTGTGCTGGTTTCGTTTATGGAACTTGAATCTTTCTGCTATCAGCAGCGGTGTAGGGTTTAGATGTTCCTGTAAGATATTGGCAATCTCTTCAAAATTTTTCTCCATTGGTTTAGCTGGGGTAATTAAATTTCACAATAGGCCGTACGTTCTCGCGCCCATCAAATTTCATAATATCGATGCCTTCTTTTCAGCGGCCACCTCATTTGCCCTGCAGTACACTTCAACTCTTTCCACATACATGGTCCAGTCTTCTATTTCGTTATCGAAAACAGTGATGCTGCCACTCTTCGGCATCTTGGGTGGTTTAAAATGGCACCTCCCGCGCTTTTCCTTCTTCCCCAACGGATTAAAATGGCGCCTCCCGCGCTTTTCCTTCTTCCCCAAAGGATTAAAATGGCGCCTCCCACACTTTTCCTTCTTCCCCTTGCTGCCAATGCTGCTCCTCACATTCTAACAGGTAATGGCGGTGCCCCGCAGCTTTCTGCGCGTCTCTTTTGCAACGCTGCCCGACTCTTGAGCACCGGCCGCGCCTTGTGCGCTCCACCCTCTCTCTCTCTGTCTTCCCGACTACGCTGCTCGGCCCCCTTACAGAGCTGCTCGCCCGAGCTCTAGCCCGCCGCAGTCCGGGGAGGGTCAGCGCGCTACCTGCTACCAGCCCGATTTGCTGGGACACCTTGACTGGAGAACCAGGCCCAGCTCTCCACAGCTTCCCCTGCAACTCTCTGGACTCCGATGGATCACTGGGCGGTTGCCCCCGGTCGACGCCCGTTGCTCTGGCTTCGACCTCCAAGAAGCTTCTTCCCAGGGATGGATCCCCGTGAGGTGATGCAGTACTGCAGGTGAGTTCGAACCTGCTCGTCGCCACTGTAGTGTCCGCGCCTTAATAACACACGGACTGCAGGAGAATGATAATAATAGATGTTTACTGCAGAGAGTATGCTGAACTGAAAGCACAGAAGCCTGCTACTGCTTTATATACAGGTGTGGTCACTGCCGGTACTACAGCATAAAAGCAGTTCTCTCTTAAAGGTACATACACAACAATCTGGGATAGCCCAAAAGGGCTAGGACTGTAATTATCTCTTCATGGTGAGGCCACACCTGGAGTATTGTGTACAGTTTTGGTCTCCTTACCTAAGGAAGGATATACTTACTATAGAGGGAGTGCAACAAAGGTTCACCAGACTGGTTCCTGGGATGGGGGGATTGTCCTATGAGGAGAGATTGAGTAGACTAGGCCTATATTCTCTAGAGTTTAGAAGAATGAGAGGTGATCTCATTGAAACATACAAAATTCTTACAGGGCTTGACAGGGTAGATGCAGGGAGGATGTTTCCCCTGGCTGGGGAGTATAGAACCAGGAGTCACAGTCTCAGAATACGGGGTCGGCCATTTAGGACTGAGATGAGGAGAAATTTCTTCACTCAGAGGGTGGTGAATCTTTGGAATTCTCCACCCCAGAGGGCTGTGGAGGCTCAGTCGTTGAGTATATTCAAGACAGAGATCGATAGATTTTTGAATATTTTTTGTATCAAGAGATATGGGGATAGTGCAGAAAAGTGGAGATGAGGTAGAAGATAGGCCATGATCTTATTGAATAGTGGAGCAGGCTCGAAGGACCAAATGGCCGACTCCTGCTCCTATTTCTTACAAGAGGGATGTTGGTGGTCGACAACAAGGGAATGTGGGCTCCTCTCCAAGTGCTCACACTCCCATGCCACTGCGGAGCCCTCGGTCAGAGCCCCAGATTCCTCACCCAACTGAGATGGCCGTCTCTGCCCCTGCACAGCCGCAGGAGGAGCAGACTTTTGCGGAGCCCTCCCAGGCTCCCAAACCCACTGATGGCGTCTCAGCAGAGAAGTGAGCAAGGTGCCTCTACATCTGCTGAAGCCACATGGGGAAGCACCACGTAGAAGCACGCCTAAGAGAAAGATAAGGCACAAATAGTCACAAGGGTCGTCACCTGGGTGTTTTGATAGAATACAAAATTATGTTTGTCATCTTTATTTCTATTGTATTAAACAAATGCGATGCCAAAGAATCAAAGAGTTGGCCAATGAATGCTCAGAATTGGAAGTGGCACAGTGAGGGGTGAGGGCTCCTTTCATCTGCAGGGAGAGTGATAGGAATGCACAGTTAATTGTACAGATGCAGTATGGCGTGTAATGAAGGTCCTGCAAATACTCATTTCCATGTGCCAGCCACATGCCTTTGCTGCGTAAAGTTATGCAAATCTGGCATGGATTAGTGCCTCTTTTGCCTCACGGCCAGCAATATGCTCGCGTGCTGGTGGCACTGGGACAGCCTCCTCCATCTTCCTTCTTGTATCCTGAAAAGTGGACCTGGTGTTGTGCCAGGTCGACACCTAACCCTTTCCCCCTCAGAGCGGACTAAGTGATATACAAAGTCGACGCTTAGCTTTGGTACAGATGACGGACTTCGAGTGAAGGATGGTTCAAAACAGTCTTTATTCACAGGCCTGGGGAGAACCTTCTGAGACCCCTCTCAGATCCGACTCCACCGATTCCCTAGCAACAATCACAGTTATACAAAAATCAAATTTGAGGGCAGCACGGTGGCATAGTGGTTAGCACTGTTGCCTCACAGCGCCAGGGACCCGGGTTCAAATCCGGCCTCGGGTGACTGTCTGTGTGGAGTTTGCACATTCTCCCCGTGTTTGCGTGGGTTTTCTCCGGGTGCTCCGGTTTCCTCCCACAGTCCAAACATGTGCGGGTTAGGTTGATTGGCCTTGATAAAAAATTGGCCCTTAGTGTTAGGCGGGATTAAATACGTGGGGTTACGGGGATAGGGCTTGGGTGGGATGGCTGTCGGTGTAGGGACCGGGTGCTAGGGTTTGGATGATCAGCCATGATCTCGTTGAATGGCGGAGCAGGCTCGAAGGGCCAAATGGCCTACTCCTGCTCCTATCTTCTATGTTTCTATGTTAAATCCCCTCCCTAGGGGCAGGGGTAAAGCTTATCAGCATATGCAGAGTTATAGCTAAATGGCAATTATAATCCGTGACATTTCATCTTCTTGCCGCCCACAAATCCCGCATTTCAGTTATCAGTTGGTCCCGTCACCTCCTGTGACTGTGGGCCTCATCTTAATTGCTCTACAACCATCCATTTGCCCGTAGCCAGGTGGTTTTGCTAGTTACATGTTTTCTTAAGATAATAGTCCTCGTTAAGGCATGCAAAGCAGACTTTGGCCTCATCTCGGGTTACCTCTGCAAAGCAAGCACATTCTGATTAGTCCCACCATACTTTGAAGAATGGAACCCTGTTGTGATTTACAACAAACGAATTCTTAGGTGCGTTATCTCGCATATGTGTTGCCTCGCCTGGCCAAACAGACATCCTCCTCAATCTTCCCATGAGTTGTTCTGCAGTTTAATCTCTCAGCATTTGAAGTCACTTAATCATGTTTTAAAACTTAGCTGGGTAAATGCAATATACAGACCTCTATATCGTTTAACTCAGGGTAGGGATTAACCCATTATCTCCACCTTGTACATTGGTGCTACATTATACATATTCTAACATAAAAACTAAGGTATAATAGTAATTTGGCTACTTCATTCCTCATCTGCAGCCTTATTGAGCTCTTCCTCCTCCTCCTCCTCCTCTGAGGAGGTTGTGCGCTCTGCCACTTGTTCCTCAGGCAGCGGTAAGCCACGCTGCTGTGCGATGTTGTGCAGGGCGCAGCAGACCACGACGATTCCGGACACCCTGGCTGGTGCATGCTGAAGGGCTCCACCAGATCTGTCCAGGCATCTGAAGCGCATTTTGAGCAAGCCGATGGTTTGCTCGATGATGCGTCTGGTGGAAATGTGGCTCTCATCGTAGCGCTCCTCAGCCTCATTTGATGGCCTCCTCAACGGCGTCATTAGCCACGTCTTCAAGGGACAGCCCTCGTCTCCAAGGAGCCATCCAGAAAGTTGGGTTGGTGGATTGAATAGCTGAGGCACAGTGGACTGACACAAGAGATATTTAAGAAGGGGGATAGGACATGTCCAGGGAATTATAGACCAGTCAGCTTAACATCGGTAGTAGGAAAAATAATGGAATCCCTATTAAAGGAGAAAATAGAAGAACACCTAGAAACCAAAAATATAATAATGAGTAGTCAACATTGATTTCAAAACGGAAAGTCTTGCTTGACCAACCTTATTGAATGTTTTGAAGAGGTAACAGAGAGAGTAGACAATGGTAATGCAGTAAATGTAATTTATCTAGATTTTCAAAAGGTCTTCGATAAGGTACCCCATAATAGACTAATGAATAAGGTCAGAGAATGTGGAGTCAGGGGACAAGTAGCAGAATGGATAGCTAGCTGGCTTCAAGAGAGAAAGCAGAGAGTAGGGGTAAAGGGAAGCTATTCACAGTGGCAGAAGGTGGGTAGTGGTGTTCCACAGGGATCAGTGCTGGGACCACTATTGTTCACAATTTACATTAATGATTTAGACTTTGGAATCAAAAACACAATTTCTAAATTTGCGGATGACACCAAATAGGGGAGGATAGTCAATACTGAGGAGGACTGCAACAAGTTACAAGAGGACATTAATAAACATAAGAACATAAGGACATAAGAAGTAGGAGCAGGAGTAGGCCATACGGCCCCTCGGGCCTGCTCCGCCATTCAATAGGATCATGGTTGATCTGAATCTAGACTCACATCCACTTCCCTGCCCTCTCCCCGTAACCCCTAATTCCCTTATCAGCTAGGAAAATGTCTATCTCCATTTTAAATTTATTTAATGTTGCAGCTTCCACAGCTCTCTGGGGTAACAAATTCCATAGATTTACTACCCTCTGAGTGAAGAAGTTTCTCCTCATCTCAGTTTTGAAAGGGCAGCCCCTTATTCTAAGATTATGCCCCCTAGTTCTAGTCTCACCCATCAGTGGAAACATCCTCACCGCATCCACCCGATCAAGCCCCCTCACAATCTTATATGTTTCGATAAGATCGCCTCTCATTCTTCTGAACTCCAATGAGTAGAGGCCCAACCTACTCAACCTTTCCTCATACGTCAACCCCCTCATCTCTGGAATCAACCGAGTGAACCTTCTCTGAACCGCCTCGAGAGCAAGTATATCTTTTCTTAAATATGGAAACCAAAACTGTACGCAGTATTCCAGGTGTGGCCTCACCAATACCCTGTATAACTGCAGCAAGACTTCCCTGTTTTTATACTCCATCCCCCTTGCAATAAAAGCCAAGATTCCATTGGCCTTCCTGATCACCTGCATACTAACTTTTTGTGTTTCATGCACCAGGACCCCCAGATCCCTTTGTACTGTAGCACTTTGCAGTTTCTCTCCATTTAGATAATAACTTGCTCTTTGATTTTTTCTGCCAAAGTGCATAACCTCACACTTTCCAACATTATATTGCATCTGCCAAATCTCTGCCCACTCACTTAGCCTGTCTATGTCCTTTTGCAGTTTTTTATGTCCTCCTCACTCACTGCTTTCCCTCCCATCTTTGTATCGTCGGCAAACTTGGATATGTTGCACTCGGTCACTTCTCCAAATCGTTAATATAGATTGTAAAGAGTTGGGGTCCCAGCACTGACCCCTGCGGAACACCACTAGTTGCTGATTGCCAGCCCGAGAACGAACCATTTATCCCAACGCTTTGTTTTCTGTTAGATAGCCAATCTTCCACCCATGCCAGTATATTACCCCCAATCCCGTGATTTTTATCTTGATCAGTAATCTTTTGTGTGGCACCTTGTCAAATGCCTTTTGGAAGTCCAAATACACTACATCCACTGGTTCCCCTTTATCCACCCTGTATGTTACATCCTCAAAGAATTCCAGCAAATTTGTCAAACATGACTTCCCCTTCGTAAAACCATGCTGACTCTGTCCTATTAAATTATGTTTATCCAAATGCTTCATTACTGTTTCCTTAATAATGGACTCCAACATTTTGTCAACCACAGATGTTAGGCTAACTGGTCTATAGTTTCCAGCTTTTTGTCTACTTCCCTTCTTAAATAAGGGTGTTACATTAGCAGTTTTCCAATCTGCGGGGACCTTTCCTGAGTCCAGGGAGTTCTGGAAAATGA
This sequence comes from Somniosus microcephalus, assembly GCF_052327205.1. Lineage (NCBI taxonomy): Eukaryota > Metazoa > Chordata > Chondrichthyes > Squaliformes > Somniosidae > Somniosus > Somniosus microcephalus. The sequence goes on from NW_028225179.1 coordinate 47,592,499, forward strand.
TCACCAATGCATCCACAATCCCTACCGCCACTTCTCTCAAGACCCTAGGATGTAGGCCATCAGGTCCGGGGGATTTATCCGCCTTAAGTCCCATTATTTTACTGAGTACCATCTCCTTAGTGATTTTAATTGTGTTTAGCTCCTCCCCCACCCCCCCCCCCGCAGCCATTGCCCCCTGTTTGTCCAGTGTTGGGATATTTTTTGTGTCCTGTACTGTAAAGACTGATACAAAATATTTGTTCAGCGTCTTTGCCATCTCCATGTTCCCCACCACTAGTTTCCCGGTCCCATCCTCTAAGGGACCAACGTTCACTTTAGCCACCCTTTTTCTTTTTATATAGCTGTAGAAACTCTTGCTGTCTGTTTTTATATTTTTTGCTAGTTTACTTTCATAATCTATCTTCCCTTTCTTAATTAATCTTTTAGTTATTGTTTGCTGGCTTTTAAATGCTTCCCAATCTTCTATCCTCCCACTAGGTTTGGCTACTTTATATGCCCTTGTTTTCAGTCGAATACTATCCTTTATTACTTTACTAAGCCACGGATGGCTGTCTTTTCTTTTACTCCCCTTTTTCCTCAGTGGAATATATTTATCTTGAAAGGTGTGAAATATCCCCTTGAATGTAGACCACTGCTCTTGTACCGTCTTACACTTTAATCTGTTTTCCCAGTCCACTTTAGTCAATTCTACTCTCATACCTTCATAGTCTCCTTTATTTAAGCTTAGTACGCTGGTTTGAGATCCAACTCTCTCACCCTCAAACTGAATTTGGAATTCAACCATATTATGGTCACTCATTCCAAGGGGATCCCTTACTAGGACATTTTTTATTAATCCTGTCTCATTACACAGGACCAGATCTAAGATTGCCTGCCCCCTGGTTGGTTCAGTTACATGCTGCTCAAGGAACCCATCCCTAATACACTCTATGAACTCTTCCTCAATGCTGCCATGTCCAATTTGATTAGTCCAGTCAATATGAAAGTTAAAATCCCCCATGATTATAGCTGTTCCCTTATTACAAGCCCCAACTATTTCCTGATTTATACTCCGACCAACAGAGTTGCAACTGTTAGGAGGCCTATAGACTACGCCCACTAGTGACTTTTTCCCCTTATTATTCCTTATCTCCACCCAAACTGTTTCATTATCCTGATCCTTTGACCCAATATCATTTCTGACTATTGCAGTAATTCCATCCTTGATTAACATAGCAACCCCACCTCCCTTTCCTTCCTGTCTGTCCTTCCTAATTGTCAAATACCCTTGTATGTTTAGTTCCCATTCATGATTATCTTGCAGCCATGTTTCTGTAATGGCCACCAGATCATACCCATGTGTAGTTATTTGTACCGTCAACTCGTCAATTTTGTTACGAATGCTGCGTGCATTCAGATAAAGAACTTTCAAATATGTTTTCTGACAATTTATTCCTGCTTTTACCCCTTTTACTACTTTACCTTTATCATTATACATTCTGTCCCTTCCTGACACGCTCTGGTTTTTAATTCCCCCACTGCTACCTTGCTCTATTGCCTTCTCCGCTGTCATTTTTATTTTTCGCTCTCTTAAAACCTCCCCCCCACTAATTAGTTTAAAGCCCTCTCTACAGCCCTAGTTATTCAATTCACCAGAATTCTAGTCCCAGCACTGGCCAAGTGAAGTCCGTCCCAACGGAACAGTTCTCTCCTGTCCCAGTACTGATGCCAGTGTCCCAGGAAGCAAAACCCATTTCTCCCACACCAGTCTTTGAGCCACGCATTTAACTCTCTAATTTTATTTACCCTAGCCAAATTTGCACGTGGCTCAGGTAGTAATCCAGAGATTATTACCCTTGTGGTTCTGCTTTTTAATTTGGCCCCTAGCTGCTCAAACTCCCTCAGCAGAACCTCCTTACTTGTCCTATCTATGTCGTTGGTACCAACATGGACCACGACAACTGGATCCTCCCCCTCCCACTCCAAGTTTCTCTCCAGCCCAGAGGAGATGTCCTTAACCCTGGCACCGGGCAGGCAACACAGCCTTCGGGACTCTCGCTCTCGGCTGCAAAGAACTCTATCTATCCCCCTAACGATACTATCCCCTACCACTACAACATTTCTTTTAACTCCCCCCACTTGAATGGCCCCCCACTCCACGGTGCTGTGGCCAGGTTGCTCATCCTCCCTGCAGTCCCTGTTCCCATCCTCACAGGGAGTAAGAGCCTCAAACCTGTTGGACAAGAGCAAGGGCTGCGGCTCCTCCAACACTACCTCCTGGATCCCCGTACCTGCCTCACTTCTAGTCACACCATCCTGACCCTGGCCACGGACTACATCTGAATTAATTAATCTAATTGGTGTGACTACCTCCTGATACACAGAGTCCAGGTAACTCTCCCCCTCCCTGATGTGTCTCGGTGTTTGAAGCTCGGACTCCAGCTCTTCAACACGGAGCCAGAATTCCTCGAGCAGCCAACACTTACTGCAAATGTGATCACCGTGAGCATCAATGGTGTCCACCAGCTCCCACATATTGCAGCAGCAACACATCACCTGATCTCCCATTCTATGTAATTAATTAAATTTATTAATATTATTTTTAAATACCCTCTGCTCCGATTCTAGATGATGAATATCGCACCTTAGAACCTATAAACCACAGAGTTTAAGCTTAAAAAAGAGAGAAATACTTACCAACCAATCACTTACCCGCTTTCTGGTGACGTTACACTTGGATTACTTTTTACCTCTCTCCTTCCCTCCGAGTTCCGAGTTCGGAGACTGGTTGTACTTACCTGGTCTCTGGGGCCTTTTATAGCCCCGCTCTGCCGCTCGAGATTCCCGCCGACGCTGTGAGGCCTTACCTGGTCTCTGGGGCCTTTTATAGCCCCGCTCTGCCGCTCAAGTTTCCCGCCGACGCTGTGAGGCCTTACCTGGTCTCTGGGGCCTTTTATAGCCCCGCTCTGCCGCTCGAGTTTCCCGCCGACGCTGTGAGGCCTTACCTGGTCTCTGGGGCCTTTTATAGCCCCGCTCTGCCGCTCGAGATTCCCGCCGACGCTGTGAGGCCTTACCTGATCTCTGGGACCTTGCAGAATGGGCAAATAATTGGCAAATGAAGTTCAACACAGATAAATGTGAGGTATTACATTTTGGTAGGAAGAATAGGGAGGTCACTTATCACTTGGAGGGTGGGAGTCTGGGTGGGGTAGAGGAACAAAGGGATCTCAGAGTACAAATACACAAATCACTAAAAGTTGCGACGCAGATTAGCAAGGCCATAAAAAAAGCAAACCAAGCACTAGGGTTTATTTCTAGAGGGATAGAGGGAAAAGTAGGGAAGTTATGCTAAACCTGTATCGAACCTTGGTTAGACCACACTTGGAGCACTGCGTACAGTTCTGGTCGCCATATTATAAAAAGGATATCGAGGCACTGGAGAGGGTGCAGAGAAGATTTGCAAGGATGATACCAGAAATGCGAGGGTAACATATCAGGAAAGGATGAACAGGCTGGGTCTCTTTTCTCTTGAAAAAAGAAGGCTGAGGGGTGACCTAAGCGAGGTCTTTAAAATGATGAAAGGTTTTGATCGAGTGGATACAGAGAGAATGTTTCCACTTGTGGGGAAGAGCATAACTAGAGGCCTCAATATAGGATAGTCACCCAGAAATCCAATAGGGAATTCAGGAGAAACTTCTTTACCCAGAGAGTGGTGAGAATGTGGAACTCGCTGCCACAGGGAGTGGTTGAAGCGAATAGTATCGATGCATTTAAGGGGAGGCTAGACAAGCATATGAGGGAGAAGGGAATAGAGGGTTATGCTGATAGATTTAGATGAGGAAAGACGGGAGGAGGCTCGAGTGGAGCATAAACGCTGGCATGGACTGGTTGGACCGAATGGCCTGTTTCTGTGCCGTATATCCGATGTAGGATGAACGAGTCATGGCAACTGCCAGGGAACTTGGCACAAACATGCATAATGTTCTTCCTGTGTGATGCGCTATCAATTACTCATAAAAGACTGAGAGTTAAGAGAGTAACTAAAGGCTTTTATTAACAAAAGAATGAAGGTCTGCCTCGAGTGGTCGACCGGTCCAGAAATACAAAGGGCTGGGGAGCAGTCACCTTTATACTAGGACTTGTGGGAGGAGTCAGCCGAGGCATGTCCAGGCATGTACACAGTGGAATACAAACAGTGGTTTACCACATTCACCCCTTGTTTAAAATTGAGTCCGGCGGGGTGAAGTGTATTAAAAGTTAGTGTATTGGAGTCTCTCCGGAGGTCTTGTCTGCCGCTGTGATCGGCGTGGCGACGGCAGGGGTAGTGGAGCTTCCGGCGTCGAGTCCTGCGTGGGCTGTGGCACAGGCGTGTCGTCCTCGTAGATGTCGAGCGGGTCGCGGGGCCCAGGCCTGCCGTCTGCTGGGGCTGGATATCAGATCGTGGGGGGGGGGTGGTAGTGAGTAGTGGGTTACTGCGGCCCCCGAGGGTGCAAGGTCTCTTATGGAGACTGTGTCCTCCCGCCCGTCCGGGTATGCAATGTAAGCATACTGGGGGTTGGCGTGGAGGAGGTCGACCCTCTCGACCAGGGGGTCCGTTTTATGGGTCCTCACGTGCCTTCTCAGTAGGACCGGCCCTGGGGACGTCAGCCATGGCGGTAGCGATGTCCCCGATGTGGACTTCCTTGGGAAGACAAACATTTTCTCATGAGGGGTGGCGTTAGTGGCAGTGCAGAGCAGTGACCGAATAGAGTGAAGCGCATCGGGGAGCACATCCTGCCAGCGGGAGGTTGGAAGGCCCCTAGACTTTAAGGCTAGCAGGGCGGCCTTCCAAACTGTCGCATTTTCTCTTTCCACCTGTCCGTTCCCCGGGGGTTGTAACTGGTGGTCCTGCTTGTGGCAATACCCCTAGTTAGCAGGTACTGACGGAGTTCGTCGCTCATAAACGGTGAGCCCCGGTCGCTATGGATATAGCTGGGGAAACCGAACAGGGTGAAGAGGTCGTTCAGACATTTAATGACCGTGGCACTGGTCATGTCCGGGCAGGGGATGGCGAACGGGAAACGGGAGTACTCATCAATAATATTGAGGAAGTACACATTGCGGTCGGAGGAGGGGAGAGGCCCTTTAAAATCAACGCTCAGGCGCTCGAAGGGGCAAGTGGCTTTTATCAGGTGGGCCCTGTCTGGTCTATAAAAGTGCGGTTTGCACTCAGCGCAGACTTGGCAGTTCCTGGTCATGGTCCTGACCTCCTCAATAGAGTAAGGCAGGTTGCGGGCCTTGATGAAGTGGAAGAACCTGGTGACCCCCGGGTGGCAGAGGTCATTGTGGAGGGCCCGCAGTCTATCAATCTGCGCGCTGGCGCAGGTGCCACGCGATAGCGCATCCGGGGGTTCATTGAGCTTCCCGGGCCGGTACAAGATCTCGTAATTGTAGGTGGAAAGTTCGATTCTCCACCTCAAGATCTTGTCATTTTTGATTTTGCCCCTCTGCTTGTTGTTAAACATGAAAGCAACTGAACGCTGGTCAGTGAGCAGGGTAAATCGTTTTCCGGCCAGGTAGTGCCTCCAATGACGCACAGCCTCCACAATCGCCTGGGCCTCCTTCTCAACAGCGGAGTGTCTGGTCTCCGGGCCTTGGAGGGTTCGTGAAAAGAAGCCCACGGGTCTCCCCGCCTGATTGAGGGTAGCGGCCAGGGCAAAGTCGGACGCGTCGCTTTCCACCTGGAAGGGGATGGATTCGTCCACTGCGTGCATGGTGGCTTTGGCAATGTCTTCCTTGATACGGTGGAAGGCTAAGCGGGCCTCTGCCGTCAAGGGAAAAGAGGTGGACTTGATCAGCGGATGGGCCTTGTCCGCATAGTAGGGGACCCACTGGGCATAATAGGAGAAAAACTCTAGGCACCTCTTCAGGGCCTTGAGGCAGTGGGGCAGTGGGAGTTCCATAAGGGGACGCATCCGGTCGGGGTCGGGGCCGATGACTCCGTGTTCCACAACACAGCCAAGGATGGCGAGGCGGTTTGTGCGGAATATGCACTTCTCCTTGTTATATGTCAGGTTCAGGAGTTGGGCGGTGCGGAGGAATTTTTCGAGGTTTGCGTCATGGTCCTGCAAGTCACGGCCGCAGATGGTCACATTGTCCAGATATGGGAAAGTGGCCTGCAACGCATTTTGATCTACCATCCGGTCCATCTCCCTTTGGAAGACGGAGACCCCGTTGGTGACGCCAAAGGGAACCCTAAGGAAGTGGTAGAGGCGGCCGTTTGCCTCAAAGGCAGTATACTGGCGGTCCTCAGGGCGGATAGGGAGCTGGTGGTACGCTGATTTCAGGTCAATGGTCGAGAAGACGCGGTACTGCGCGATCTGGTTGACCATATCAGCTATGCGGGGGAGTGGGTAGGCGTCCAGCAGGGTGTAGCGATTTATTGTCTGGCTGTAGTCGATGACCAGGCGCTGCTTCTCGCCGGTCTTAACGACCACAACCTGGGCTCGCCAGGGGCTGGTGCTGCCCTCAATAATCCCTTCCTTCAGGAGCCGCTCCACTTCGGTTTTAATGAAAACCCTGTCCCCGGCACTGTATCGCCTGCTCTTTGTGGCGATGGGCTTACAGTCGGGGGTGAGGTTAGCAAACAGTGGGGGGGGGGTGACTCTGAGTGTGGAGAGGTTGCACCTGGTGCACGGCGGGCAATTTGGGAGCTGCTGGCTGCGGACTGTGAGTGGGGGTAGGGGTCCACCGTACGCCATCGTAACACTTTTAAGGTGGCACTGAAAATCTAACCCCAGCAGGACGGCAGCGCAGAGGTCGGGCAGGACCAGAGGTTTAAAATGATCGTACACGGTCCCATCTACTACGAGTGTCACTACGCAGTAGCCGCCGATGTCCGCTGACTGGGACTCGGAGGCCATAGAAATCCGCTGGTGCGCAGGCAGGACGGGGAGAGAGCAACGCCGCACCGTGTCGGGGTGGATGAAGCTCTCCGTGCTCCCAGAATCAAAAAGGCAGATTGTATCGTGGCCATTTACCTTAATGTCCATTGTGGAACTGGCCAGCTGGTGCGGTCTCGCTTGGTCCAGTGTAACGGATGCCAGCGTAGGGGTCGGTGTGTCGCTGCGGGTATCAGATGAGGCGGTGTTGGGGGCCTGCTGCGTTCTGGCTGTCATCCAAGATGGCGGCGTCCATGATCCCCATGTGGCTGGAGGCGTCCAAAATGGCTGCTGTGCCGGTGGTTCGCACATGGCCGGGGAGGCCCAAGATGGCGGCCCGCATGGCCCACACGCGGCGCTGCTGGGGTTCGGGGTGGCTTTGGCCCTGCAGACGTTAGCGTAGTGTCCCTTCTTCCCGCAGCCCGAGCAGATCGCGTTTTTCGCCGGGCAGCGCGCTCTGGGGTGTTTTGCCTGGCCACAGAAGTAGCATTTCTGGCCTTGGGGCACTGCTGTCTGGCCTTGGGACACTGCTGCGGTAGTTGGGCCGTTGCTGGGGTGTGGCTGGGGTGGCACGGCGCTATGAGGCGGTCCTACCGTGTCCCAGGCTGTCATTCCCCACGGCATCCACGGTGCAGAGGAGTAGGCATCCATGCCCCGGTAGGCTGCATCCAATGATAGTGCGAGTTCAGAGGCCTTGTTGAGGTCGAGGTCACTCTGCTCCAACAGTCGCTGTCGGGTGTAATTGGATCTGTGGCCCGCTACAAAAGCGTCCCGGATAAGTTCCTCTGTGTACACGGCGGCCTTTACATCCTTACAACCACAGGCCCGGCCAAGCACAGACAGTGCCTGAAGGTATTCCATGGTCGATTCCCCAGGTTGTTGTTTACGACTCCCCAGAAGGTGCCTGGCGTACACTTCGTTCACTGGGCGCGTGTACTGGTCCTTGAGGAGCTTGATAGCGTCTGCGTACAAGGTCGCGTCTTGGATGACCGAGTACACTCGGTGGTTCACTTTGGAGGTCAGGACATCCAGTTTGTCCTCGTCCGATTTGATTGCTGCGGAGGCGGTCAGGAATTTTTGGAAACACTTAAGCCAGTGAGTAAACTTGGTGGATGAGTCCGCCTCCCGATGATCTAAGTCCAGGCATGCTGGTGTGAGGATCTTCTCCATTATAAAAATTTTGTTAATAAAATTGATGCGCTATCAATTACTCATAAAAGACTGAGAGTTAAGAGAGTAACTAAAGGCTTTTATTAACAAAAGAATGAAGGTCTGCCTCGAGTGGTCGACCGGTCCAGAATACAAAGGGCTGGGGAGCAGTCACCTTTATACTAGGACTTGTGGGAGGAGTCAGCCGAGGCATGTCCAGGCATGTACACAGTGGAATACAAACAGTGGTTTACCACACTGTGGTTACACACCAGCTGGACGTTAAGGGAGTGGAAGCCCTTGCAGTTCACAAATACAGCTGGGTTGTGATGGGATGCCCTGATGGCCACATGCGTGCAGTCGATGAGGCCCTGCACCCTTGGGAAGCCTGCCAGATGTACAAACCCAACCGCCCGCGCGGTAACACTTGCTTCATCCGTGGAGAAGTGGATGTAATTGTGCGACTTGGCAAACAGGGCATTGGTAACCTGCGTGATGCAACTGTGAGATGCCGCTGATGTCTGCTGCTGGTCCCTGGAAGGTCCCAGAAGCAAAGAAGTTGAGGGCAGTGGTGACTTTGACAGCCACTCCTCTGGGCTCCAGGTGTTGGTGCAGCATTGTGCAGATGTCAGCGACTACCTCTCGCGAAAGTCTTAGCCTCCTTTGGCACTGCTGCACAGTCATGTTGAGGAAGCTCATCCTCTGCCTGTAAACCCTGTGTTGGGAGTATCTCCTGCGGCGCAGTGCGGCCCAGCGCTGACACCCTCTGCCCTGTGCAGCATCAGGTGGCTGAGGAGAAGGTTGGCACTCCTGTTGTTGGTGCTGCTGGTGTGCCTGGTTAGAGACATAGAAAAATAGATAAATAGGAGCAGGAGTCGGCCATTCGAGCCTGCTCCGCCATTCAATATGATCATGGCTGATCCTCTATCTCAATACCATATTCCCGCTCTCTCCCCATACCCCTTGATGCCTTTTCTGTCTAGAAATCTATATATCTCCTTCTTAAATATATTCAGTGACTTGGCCTCCACAGCCTTCTGTGGTAGAGAATTCCACAGGTTCACCACCCTCTGAGTGAAGAAATTTCTCCTCATCTCAGTCCTAAATGTCCTACCCCGTATCCTGAGACTGTGACCCCTTGTTCTAGACCCCCCATCCAATCTGTCTAGCCCTGTCAGAATTTTATACGTTTCAATGAGATCCCCTCTCACTCTTCTAAACTCTAGTGAATACAGGCCTAGTCAACCCAATCTCTCCTCATACGACAGTCCTGCCATCCCAGGAATCAGTCTGGTGAACCTTTGCTGCACTCCCTCTAAGGCAAGTATATCCTTTCTTAGGTAAGGCGACCAAAACTGCACACAGTACTCCAGGTGTGGTCTCACCAAGGCCCTGTATAACTGTACGATCGCAAAATACTGCAGATGCTGGAAATCCGAAATAACAGAAAATACTGGAAAATGCTCAGACCTCACTGTACTCGGGCTCTTGCATTGTTCCACGGAAGCTCAACGTAAACTCGAGGAACAGCACCTCATCTTCCGATTAGGCGCTTTACAGCCTTCCAGACTCAACATCGAGTTCAACAATTTCAGATCATAACCTCGGCCCCCATTACATTTTTACTTATTTTTTATCCACACTTTTGTTTTGGCCCTTCCCCCTTTTTTTCTCTCCCACATGGCAGCTGTCTCCCATTCTGCCAGCGCATTTCACACCTAATCTGGAGCCGTCTTTTGTCTCCACTAGTCCTATCACCATCTCGTCTCGTTTTGAATACCTCTTAATGTCTCTTCACTTCTCTTTTGTTCTCTCCCAGCCCGGCCTTTCAATCTATTTCATTTCCTGTGCTTTTTCAGTCTTGACAAAGGGTTTTGACCCAAAACGTTGACGTTGTATAACTGTAGTAAGACTGCCTTGCTCCTGTACTCGAATCCTCTCGCTACGAAGGCCAACATACCATTTGCCTTCTTAACCGCCTGCTGCACCTACAACCCCCCACAATCCCCTGCGAGCGCGGGACGTGAAACCATGAACCCGCACCAAAAGGCTCAGTGCGCATGCTCCTTGCGCGGGAAGGGCGGGGCAAATGGGAGGCCCCGTGGCCTTCTGGGGGTTGTAGTTCCCATACGCTGGGCCACAAGGAAAACCGCCAGAGGAAACTACAACACCCACAAGAGCCTGCGCGCCCGACCAACCAGACCGAAATCTAAAGCTTATAAGAAGAATTTTTATTTTAAATGTTGGTAAAATTTGACCTGAAAAGCGACAAAGAAACGAAATAAAAAGATTTGATTCATTTTATATAAAATAAGAGACGATCTAGGCTGTCACGCCCAACCCAATCGCTGGAGCCTGAGGTCCCGCCCTCTTTTATTTAAATTCCCCCACTGCGTCACCAGCCATTGATCAATCGCGCCGCAGCGCGGGATCGGATTGGCCGCGACGGTTGCCAAGCATTTCTTGGGGGGTCACGCCCTCCTCCAACACCTCACACGCGCGCTGAGGTCACGTGTCCGAACGCGCATCTCCTCACGCCCATTGGTCAGCCGCGCCGCAGCGCGGGATCCGATTGGCCGCGACGGTTGTCAAGCATTTCTTGGACGGTCACGCCCTCCTCCTCCCCCTCTCACTCGCGCTGAGGTCACGTGTCCCAACGCGCTCGCGCATCGGGTCCCACCCCCATCTCTTCAATCCCCCACGCCCATTGGTTAGCCGCACCGCAGCGCGGGATCCGATTGGCCGCAACGGTTGTCAAGCATTAATTTTTTCTCTGGGCCGCGCCGCCCACTTCACGCGCGCGGAGGACCCGCCCCCCCCGAACCCCTTCAAACACCCCGCCCCCCCCGAACCCCTTCAAACACCCCGCCCATTGGTCAATCGCGCCGCAGAGCGGGCTGTGATTGGCCGCGGGGGTTGTCAATCGATGCAGAGGGTGCGGGGCGGTCGAGCGCTAATCCAAACAATGATGGCGGCGGAGGGAGCTGCGCTGAGCGAGTGAAGGAAAGAAAGGGCTGGCGGGGTGGGGATACGCCGCGCTCTCTATGTGTCTACGGGAGACGGGTAAGCGAGCCCCAGGAAGATATTAAGGAGGGGTGATTGTGGGAGTGGGGAGTCGTCTGTTAATCGCTGGGGCCCCACGTGGGGTCAGCAGCCAATCACTGGGGGCCAAGTGGGGTCAGCAGCCAATCATTGGGGGCCAAGTGGGGTCAGCAGCCAATCATTGGGGGCCAAGTGGGGTCAGCAGCCAATCATTGGGGGCCCGAGTGGGGTCAGCAGCCAATCACTGGGGGCCCGAGTGGGGTCAGCAGCCAATCATTGGGGGCCAAGTGCGGTCAGCAGCCAATCACTGGGGGCCAAGTGGGTCAGCAGCCAATCACTGGGGTCCAAGTGGGTCAGCAGCCAATCATTGGGGGCCAAGTGGGGTCAGCAGCCAATCATTGGGGGGCCAAGTGGGGTCAGCAGCCAATCATAGGGACCACTTGGGGTCAGCAACCAATCATAGGGGGGTCATGTGGGATCAGCAGCCAATCACTGGGGTCCAAGTGGGGTCAGCAGCCAATCATTGGGGGCCAAGTGGGATCAGCAGCCAATCACTGGGGTCCAAGTGGGGTCAGCAGCCAATCATTGGGGGCCAAGCGGGGTCAGCAGCCAATCACTGGGGGCCCGAGTGGGGTCAGCAGCCAATCATTGGGGGCCAAGTGCGGTCAGCAGCCAATCACTGGGGGCCAAGTGGGTCAGCAGCCAATCACTGGGGTCCAAGTGGGTCAGCAGCCAATCATTGGGGGGCCAAGTGGGGTCAGCAGCCAATCATAGGGACCACTTGGGGTCAGCAACCAATCATAGGGGGGTCATGTGGGATCAGCAGCCAATCACTGGGGTCCAAGTGGGGTCAGCAGCCAATCATTGGGGGCCAAGTGGGATCAGCAGCCAATCACTGGGGTCCAAGTGGGGTCAGCAGCCAATCATTGGGGGCCAAGCGGGGTCAGCAGCCAATCATTGGGGGCCAAGCGGGGTCAGCAGCCAATCATTGGGGGCCAAGCGGGGTCAGCAGCCAATCATTGGGGGCCAAGCGGGGTCAGCAGCCAATCATTGGGGGCCAAGCGGGGTCAGCAGCCAATCATTGGGGGCCCGAGTGGGGTCAGCAGCCAATCACTGGGGGCCAAGCGGGGTCAGCAGCCAATCATTGGGGGCCAAGCGGGGTCAGCAGCCAATCATTGGGGGCCAAGCGGGGTCAGCAGCCAATCATTGGGGGCCAAGCGGGGTCAGCAGCCAATCACTGGGGGCCCGAGTGGGGTCAGCAGCCAATCATTGGGGGCCAAGTGCGGTCAGCAGCCAATCACTGGGGGCCAAGTGGGTCAGCAGCCAATCACTGGGGTCCAAGTGGGTCAGCAGCCAATCATTGGGGGGCCAAGTGGGGTCAGCAGCCAATCATAGGGACCACTTGGGGTCAGCAACCAATCATAGGGGGGTCATGTGGGATCAGCAGCCAATCACTGGGGTCCAAGTGGGGTCAGCAGCCAATCATTGGGGGCCAAGTGGGATCAGCAGCCAATCACTGGGGTCCAAGGGGGGTCAGCAGCCAATCATTGGGGGCCAAGCGGGGTCAGCAGCCAATCATTGGGGGCCAAGCGGGGTCAGCAGCCAATCATTGGGGGCCAAGCGGGGTCAGCAGCCAATCATTGGGGGCCAAGCGGGGTCAGCAGCCAATCATTGGGGGCCGAGCGGGGTCAGCAGCCAATCATTGGGGGCCGAGCGGGGTCAGCAGCCAATCATTGGGGGCCAAGCGGGGTCAGCAGCCAATCATTGGGGGCCAAGCGGGGTCAGCAGCCAATCATTGGGGGCCCGAGTGGGGTCAGCAGCCAATCACTGGGGGCCAAGCGGGGTCAGCAGCCAATCATTGGGGGCCAAGCGGGGTCAGCAGCCAATCATTGGGGGCCAAGCGGGGTCAGCAGCCAATCATTGGGGGCCCGAGTGGGGTCAGCAGCCAATCACTGGGGGCCAAGTGGGGTCAGCAGCCAATCACTGGGGGCCAAGTGGGTTCAGCAGCCAATCACTGGGGGCCCGAGTGGGTTCAGCAGCCAATCACTGGGGGCCCGAGTGGGTTCAGCAGTATCACTGGGGGCCAAGTGGGGACATCAGCCAATCCAAAATCAAAATACTGTGGATGAGGGACTTCAGTTACGTGGAGAGACTGGAGAAGCTGGGATTGTTCTCCTTAGGGCAGAGAAGGTTAAGAGTAGGATAGCAAAATACTGCAGATGTTGGAAATCCGAAATAACAACAGAAAATGCTGGAAAAACTCAGCAGGTCAGGCAACATCCGTGGAGAGAAATTTGAGTTGACGTTTCGGGTTGGACCCTTCTTCAAAACTGAAAAGAAAAGAAACTAGATCGGAGGCAGGGCTGCGATCGGACAAAAGAATAAAAGAAACAAAAGAAGTAAAAGAGATTAGAAGCTAGACGAGATGGTAATAGGCTGGGATTAGGTGTAAAGTGTACTGGCAGGGCAAAAGATAGCTGCCAGGGGGAAAGGAGTGGAACAATTACAAGAGAAAATGAAATGGGGGCCGAGCTTATGATCTGAAATTGTTGAACTCGATATTGAGTCCGGAAGGCTGCAGACTGCCTAATCGGAAGATGAGGTGCTGTTCCTCGAGTTTACGTTGAGCTTCCGTGGAACAATACAAGAGGCCAAGGACGGTGAGGTCCGAGTGGGAATGGAGCGGTGAATTAAAATGACAGGCGACCGGAAGCTCGGGGTCACCCTTACGGACTGAACGGAGGTGTTCCGCAAAGCGGTCACCCAATCTGCGTTTGGTCTCCCCAATGTAGAGGAGACCGCATCGTGAGCAGCGAATACAGTATACTAGATTGCGAGAAGTACAAGTAAATCGCTGTTTCACCTGGAAGGAGTGTTTGGGGCCCTGGACAGTGGGAAGGGGGGAGTAGATTTGATAGAGGTGTCTATCACGAGCGGTCTAGACAGAGTAGATAGAAAAGAAAAAAGAAAGACTTGCATTTATATAGCGCCTTTCACGGCCACCAAATGTCCCAAAGTGCTTCACGGCCAATGATTGTACTTTTTGAAGTGTAGTCACTGTTGTAATGTAGGAAACGCGGCAGCCAATTCACAAACAGCAATGTGATAATGACCAGATAACCTGTTTTAGTGATGTTGATTGAGGGATAAATATTGGCCCCAGGACACCAGGGAGAACCTCCCTGCACTTCTTCAAAATAGTGCCATGGGATCTTTGACATCCAACCTGAGAGAGCAGACGGAGGATTCAGTTTAACGTCTCATCCAAAAGACGGCACCTCCAACAGTTCAGCACTCCCTCAGCACTGCACTGGAGTGTCAGCCTAGCTTTTTGTGCTCAAGTCTCTGGAGTGGGACTTGAACCCACAATCTTCTGATTCAGAGGCGAGGGTACTACCCACTGAGCCATTGACTGACACACAACAGAGAGAAACTGTTCCTCTTAGTGGAAGGGTAGAGAACCAGAGGGGAGCACTGCACTGTCGGAGGGCCAGTACTGAGGGAGTGCTGCACTGTGGGAGGGGCAGTACTGAGGTAGCACTGCACTGTCGGAGGGCCAGTACTGAGGGAGCGCTGCACTGTCGGAGGGGCAGTACTGAGGCAGCACTGCACTGTCGGAGGGCCAGTACTGAGGGAGCGCTGCGCTGTCGGAGGGGCGGTACTGAGGCAGCACTGCACTGTCGGAGGGGCAGTACTGAGGGAGCGCCGCGCTGTCGGAGGGGCAGTACTGAGGGAGCACCGCACTGTGGGAGGGGCAGTACTGAGGGAGCGCTGCACTGTCGGAGGGGCAGTACTGAGGGGGCGCTGCACTGTCGGAGGGGCAGTACTGAGGGAGTGCTGCACTGTTGGAGGGGCAGTACTGAGGGAGTGCTGCACTGTTGGAGGGGCAGTACTGAGGGAGCGCTGCACTGTCGGAGGGGCAGTACTGAGGGGGCGCTGCACTGTTGGAGGGGCAGTACTGAGGGAGTGCTGCACTGTTGGAGGGGCAGTACTGAGGGAGTGCTGCACTGTTGGAGGGGCAGTACTGAGGGAGTGCTGCACTGTTGGAGGGGCAGTACTGAGGGAGCGCTGCACTGTCGGAGGGGCAGTACTGAGGGAGCGCTGCATTTCAGAGGGTCAGTACTGAGGGAGCGCTGCACTGTCGGAGGGGCAGTACTGAGGAAGCGCTGCACTGTCGGAGGGGCAGTACTGAGGAAGTGCTGCACTGTCGGAGGGGCATTACTGAGAGAGTGCTGCACTGTCGGAGGGTCAGTACTGAGGGGGTGCTGCACTGTCGGAGGGTCAGTACTGAGGGGGCGCCGCACTGTCGGAGGGGCAGTACTGAGGGAGCGCCGCACTGTCGGAGGGGCAGTACTGAGGGAGCGCCGCACTGTCGGGGGGGCAGTACTAAGGGAGCGCCGCACTGTCGGAGGGGCAGTACTGAGGGAGCGCCACACTGTCGGAGGGGCAGTACTGAGGGAGCGCCGCACTGTCGGAGGGGCAGTACTGAGGGAGCGCCGCACTGTGGGAGGGGCAGTACTGAGGCAGCGCTGCACTGTCGGAGGGGCAGTACTGAGGGAGCACCGCACTGTCGGAGGGGCAGCATTGAGGGAGCGCTGCACTGTGGGAGGGGCAGTACTGAGGGAGCGCCGCACTGTGGGAGGAGCAGTACTGAGGGAGCACCGCACTGTCGGAGGGTCAGTACTGAGGGAGCGCTGCACTGTCGGAGGGGCAGTACTGAGGGAGCGCTGCACTGTCGAAGGGGCAGTACTGAGGGAGCGCTGCACTGTCGGAGGGTCAGTACTGAGGGGGCGCTGCACTGTCGGAGGGTCAGTACTGAGGGAGCGCCGCACTGTCGGAGGGGCAGTACTGAGGGACTGCTGCACTGTCGGAGGGGCAGTACTGAGGGAGCGCCGCACTGTCGGAGGGGCAGTACTGAGGGAGCGCTGCACTGTCGGAGGGGCAGTACTGAGGGAGCGCTGCTCTGTCGGAGGGGCAGTACTGAGGGAGCGCTGCACTGTCGGAGGGGCAGTACTGAGGGAGCGCCGCACTGTCGGAGGGGCAGTACTGAGGGAGCGCTGCACTGTCGGAGGGGCAGTACTGAGGGAGCGCCGCACTGTCGGAGGGGCAGTACTGAGGGAGCGCTGCACTGTCGGAGGGGCAGTACTGAGGGAGCGCTGCTCTGTCGGAGGGGCAGTACTGAGGGAGCGCTGCACTGTCGGAGGGGCAGTACTGAGGGAGCGCCGTACTGTCGGAGGGGCAGTACTGAGGGAGCGCTGCACTGTCGGAGGGGCAGTACTGAGGGAGTGCTGCTCTGTCGGAGGGGCAGTACTGAGGGAGCGCTGCACTGTCGGAGGGGCAGTACTGAGGGAATGCTGCACTGTCGGAGGGGCAGTACTGAGGGAGCGCCGCACTGTCGGAGGGGCAGTACTGAGGGAGCGCCGCACTGTCGGAGGGGCAGTACTGAGGGAATGCTGCACTGTCGGAGGGGCGGTACTGAGGGAATGCTGCACTGTCGGAGGGGCAGTACTGAGGGAGCGCCGCACTGTCGGAGGGGCAGTACTGAGGGAGCGCCGCACTGTCGGAGGGGCAGTACTGAGGGAATGCTGCACTGTCGGAGGGGCGGTACTGAGGGAGCGCTGCACTGTCGGAGGGGCAGTACTGAGGGAGCGCCGCACTGTCGGAGGGGCAGTACTGAGGGAGCGCCGCACTGTTGGAGGGGCAGTACTGAGGGAGCGCCGCACTGTCGGAGGGACAGTCCTGAGAGAGTGACGGACTGTCGGAGGTGCAGTACTGAGGGAGCGCCGCACTGTCGGAGGGACAGTACTGAGAGAGTGTCGGAGGGGCAGTACTGAGGAAGCACTGCACTGTCGGAGGGGCAGTACTGAGGAAGCACTGCACTGTCGGAGGGGCCATCTTTTGGATGAGACGCTAAACCGAGGCCCCGTCTCCCCTCTCAGGTGGGCGTAAACAATCCCATGGCACCGTTTTGAAGAGCAGCGGAGTTCTCCCCAGTGTCCTGCGGCCAATATTTATCCCTCAACCAACATAACAAAAACATTATTTGGTCATTATACCGAATATACATTCCCTTAAGGAATAAAAACACCACGGGAAAAATGGCCCAAGAGAAATTAAAGATGGTATTAGATTAAAGGAAGAGGTTTATAATTTTGCCAAAAAGAGTAGTAAGCCTGAGGATCGGAAGGATTTTAGAATTTAGCAAAGGAGGACCAAGAAATTGATAAAGAGAGGGAAAATAGAATGAGAGAGTAAACTATCAAGGGACATAAAAAACAGACTGTAAAAGCTTCTATAGGTATGTAAAAAGGAAAAGATTAGCGAAAGTAAACGTGGGTCCCTTACAGGCTGAGACAGGCGAAATTATAATGGGGAATAAGGAAACGGCAAAGAAATTAAACAAATACTTTGTGTCTATCTTCGCAGAAGAAGACAGAAAAAACCTCCTGGAAATAGTGGAGAACCAAGGGTCTAGCAAGAATGAGGAACTGAAAGAAATTGGTATTAGTAAAAAAAAAAAATACTGGAGAAATTAATGGGACTGAAAGCCGATAAATCCCCTGGACCTGACGGCCTACATCCTAGGGTTTTGAAAGAGGCGGCTATAGAGAGAGGGGATGCATTAGTTGTCATCTTCCAAAATTCCACAGATTCTAGAACGGTTCCTGCGGATTGGAAGGTAGCAAATGTAACCCCACTATTTAAGAAAGGAGGGAGAGAGAAAACGGGGAACTACAGACCAGTTAGCCTGACATCAGTCGTGGGGAAAATGCTAGAATCTATTATTAAGGACGTGGTAACAGGGCACTTGGATTGGGCAGAGTCAACACGGATTTAGGAAAGGGAAATCACGTTTGGCAAATCTGTTTTTAGAGGTTGTAACGAGTAGAATACATAAGGGGGAACCAGTGGATGTGGTGTATTTGGATTTTCAGAAGGCATTCGATAAGGTGCAATACAAGAGGTTATTAAACAGAATTAGGGCTCATGGGATTGCGGGGTAATATACTAGCATGGATTGATTAATGGACAGAAACCAGAGAGTAGGAATAAACGGGTCATTTTCGGGTTGGCAGGCTGTGACTAGTGGGGTAGCGCAAGGATCAGTGCTTGGGCCTCAGCTATTCACAATCTACATCAATGATTTGGATGAGGGGACCAAATGTAATATATCCAAGTTTGCTGATGATACAAAGCTGGGTGGGAATGTAAGTAGTGAGGAGGATGCAAGGAGGCTTCAAGGGGATATAAACAGGCTAAGTGAGTGGGCAAGAACATGGCAAATGGAATATAATGTGGAGAAATGTGAAGTTATCCACTTTAGTAGAAAAAATAAAATAGCAGTGTATTTTTTAAATGGTGAGAGATTGGGAAATGTTGGTGTTCAGAGGGACCTGGGTGTCCTTGTACACGAATCACTGAAAGTTAACATGCAGGTACAGCAAGCAATTAGGAAAGCAAATGGTACGTTGGCCTTTATTACAGGAGGATTTGAATATAAGAGTAAAGACGTCTTACTGCAATTATATAGGGCCCTGGTGAGACCACACCTGGAGTATTGTGTACAGTTCTGGTCCCCTTACCTAAGGAAGGATATACCTGCCATAGAGGGAGTGCAACGAAGGTTCACCAGACTGGTTCCTGGGATGGGGGGATTGTCCTATGAGGAGAGATTGAGCAGACTAGGCCGATATTCTCCAGAGTTTAGAAGAATGAGAAGTGATCTCATTGAAACATACAAAATTCTTACAGGGCTTGACAGGGTAGATGCAGGGAGGATGTTTCCCCTGGCTGGGGAGTCCAGAACCAGGGGTCACCGTCTCAGAATACGGGGTCGGCCATTTAGGACTGAGATGAGAAGAAATTTCTTCACTCAGAGGGTGGTGAATCTTTGGAATTCTCTCCCCCAGAGGGCTGTGGAGGCTCAGTCGTTGAGTATATTCAAGGCTGAGATCGATAGATTTTTGATGTTAAGGGAATCAAGGAATATGGGGATAGTGCAGGAAAGTGGAGATAAGGTAGACAATCAGACATGATCTTATTGAATGGCGGAGCAGGCTCAAGGGGGCGAATGGATTACTCCTGCTCCTATTTCTTATGTTCTTATGATCACATTGTTGTTTGTGGGAGCTTGCTGTGCGCTCATTGGTTGCCGCCTTTCCTACATTACAACAGTGCCAACACTTCACAAAGTACTTCATTGGCTGTGAAGCCCGTTGAGACGTCCTGAGGTTGTGAAAGGTGCTTTATGTATCTGAAAGTTCATTCTGTCCGCCTGTCTCGCTTTCTCGCTCTCTCCCCCTCACAGCACTGAAGGCGTCCATTCGGCCCGTCGAGCCTGTGCCAGCTCTGTGAAAGAGCTCTCCAATTATAGACCCACTCCCCGACCCACTCCCCTGCTCTTTCCCCATAGCCCCGGCAAATAGTTCCACGCAAGGGAGGGAAGCAGGCAGGCAGACAGGGCCTCGGTTTAGTGTCCCCCCCCCCCCCCCCCGCATCAAATAGGACCTCAACCCAAGACCTTCTAACTCTCTCTCTCTCTCCTCCACTTCTCTCTCTCTCTCTCTCCTCCACTTCTCTCTCTCTCTCTCCTCCACTTCTCTCTCTCTCTCTCCTCCACTTCTCTCTCTCTCTCTCCTCCACTTCTCTCTCTCTCTCTCCTCCACTTCTCTCTCTCTCTCTCTCCTCCACTTCTCTCTCTCTCTCCTCCACTTCTCTCTCTCTCTCTCTCTCTCTCCTCCACTTCTCTCTCTCTCTCCTCCACTTCTCTCTCTCTCTCCTCCACTTCTCTCTCTCTCTCCTCCACTTCTCTCTCTCTCTCTCTCTCTCTCCTCCACTTCTCTCTCTCTCGACTCCACTTCTCTCTCTCTCCTCCACTACTCTCTCTCTCCTCCACTTCTCTCTCTCTCTCTCTCTCCTCCACTTCTCTCTCTCTCCTCCACTTCTCTCTCTCTCTCTCCTCCACTTCTCTCTCTCGACTCCACTTCTCTCGCTCTCTCTCTCTCTCTCTCTCTCTCCCTCGACTCCTCTCTCTCTCTCTCTCTCTCCAATTCCAATTCAAATGCTTTATTGGCATGAAAGTTTACAGAGAACCATATTGCCAAAGCTTACATAGCAAAAAGGTACAGTTTTCCAACATTCTGTAGGTGTCAATCGATTTGACATTTGTTGGGTACATACAATATTACTTTTAAACAATATTAATTTTAAACAGTCTTTGTACTTCATTTGGTACGTTCAATATTAATTTTAAACAGTCTTAATTTTAAACAGTCCTCAGGTTGTGACATGTTGTTACATATTTGGCCCCAAGGTATGGTCTGTCTCCTTCTCCTAGGACTAATCTCAATTTTGACAGGTCATCCAATTCCTTGAAATCTGGGGTTGTTTGGCTTAGCTTGTTGAATAATATGTTTCTTGATGTGTTGAATTTTTCGCATTTTAGGAGGAAATGCATCTCTGTTTCAACCTCGCCGGCCAGACATTGATCGCATATTCTATTCTCTCTAGGCTGCCAGGATTTCTTGTATCTGCCTTTTTCAATTTCCAGTTGGTGGTCGCTTAGTCTGTACCTGGTGAGGGTCTGTCTCTGTTTTGTGTCTCTGATGGTCGTGAGGTAGTCTGCCAGTTTATATTCTCTTTTTAGGGCCCGGTAACATTCTAATCTGCTTTGGCTTTCGGTTATTTTGTTCCAATGTTCCAGGTAGGTTTCTTTGCATTTTTTAATGATTTGGTTCACTCGGATTGGTGTTTGGACGGCTGTGTTGGTCTGGGGCTGGTCAGGGTCCGGCTGAGTACTTAGTTTCAGTAGCAGCTGACTCAGGGGACTCTTTTCTGGGTTTAGCTCTTGGGTCTGAAAGGCTTTGAAATGAAGGGTGTCTGGGGAGCTAGATTTGAGGTGATTTAGGAAGTTTAGTGCTCGTTTTTGGATGTTTATTATCAGTGGGTATCTGCCTAGTTCGGCTCTGCATGCATTTGTTGGCGTTTTTCTTTGGGTGCGAAGGATGCTTCGGCAGAATTCTGCATGTAGGGCTTCTATTGTGTGTTTTTCCCATTTAGTGTAGCTTTGGTGATTTAGCGGGCCCCATACTTCACTACCGTACAGTGCAATGGGCAGGATTATGCTGTCAAATATTTTGAGCCAGATTTTGATTGGGATTTGGATGTTGTAGAATTTTCTTTTTATTGCATATAGGGCTCTTCGGGCTTTTTCTTTTAGTGCATTCACTGCTATGTTGAAGCTCCCTGATGCTGTAATAGTTAGACCAAGGTAGGTGTAGCTCATAGTGTGTCCTATAGTGGTATCACTGAGGGTAAACTGGTATTTGTTTTCCTGACATCTGGGCCTTTTTTGAAAAATCATGATGTTTTTTTTTAGATTTACTGTTAGAGCCCAATTTTGGCAGTATTTGTCGAGTAGGTCTAGTTGTTGCTGTAATCCCTGTTCTGTGGGAGACAGCAGAACCAGGTCGTCCGCATAGAACAGGGATTTCACTTCTCCATCCAGGAGACGGAGACCTGGTGACTCGCTTTGCTCCAGCATGTCTGCTAATTCATTTATGTATATGTTGAACAGGGTCGGGCTCAAATTGCAGCCCTGCCGGACGCCTCTTCTCTGGGTGAAGAAATCGGTGCGTTTGTCTCCAATTTTGACCCCGCATTTGTTTTTCAGATACATTGATTTAATAAGGTCATAGACTTTGCCCCCTATTCCACACTGAAGAAGTTTATAATAGAGCCCTTCGTGCCATATAGAGTCAAAGGCTTTCTTGAAGTCGATGAAACAGGCGAATATTTTCCCATTTTTTGTTTGGTGTATATGTTTTTCAATGAGGGTGTGAAGGGTATAGATATGGTCGGCGGTGCGGTGTTTTGGAAGAAAGCCTATTTGGTTTTTTCTGAGGATATTATGTTTGTTAAGAAAATCAAGTAATCTATTTAGAATACTGCAGAATAACTTCCCTAGACAACTGTTGACACAGATGCCGCGGTAGTTATTTGGGTCTGATTTGTTTCCACTTTTATATATGGGGGAGATTAGTCCTTGGCACCAGATATCGGGAAAACAGCCTGAACGTAATATGATGTTGAATAATTTGAGTACCGCACCCTGCATCTCCATATTGCTGAACTTGAGCATTTCATTTTTAATGTTGTCTGGGCCACAGGCTTTCTTTAGGTGGAGAGATTTTGTTTTTGTGGCCAGTTCTTTCCATGTGATTGGGGAGTCTAGAGGGTTTTGGTTGTCTTTAATTGTTGCTTCTAATGTGTGGAGTTTTTCTGTGACCTGATGTTGACTTGGG